>NC_000079.6:19551074-19851074 GCF_000001635.26 Mus musculus | reverse complement strand
TCTTCAGAACTTGAAGAACTTGAAGTTCTTGTCATACAGATCTTTCATTTGCTTGGTTAGAGTCACAGCTAATAATAATTTTATATAATAACAATATAATAATTTTATGTTATTTGTGACTATTGTGAAGGGTGACACTCCCCTAATTTCTTTCTCATCCCTTTTATCATTTGAGTACAGGAAGGCTACTGATTTGTTTGAGTTAATTTTATATCCAGTCACTGCTGAAGTTGCTTATCAGCTGTAGGAAACTCTTTCGTAGAATTTTTGGGGTTACTTTTGTATACTATCATATAATCTGCAAATAGTGATAACTTGTCTTCCTCCTTCCCAATTTGTATCCCTTTGATCTCCTTTTGTTGCCTAATTGCTCTGGCCAGAACCTCAAGTACTATATTGAATAGATAGGTGGAAAGTGGGCAGCCTTGTTCTGTCCCTGATTTTAATGGGAACACTTTGAGTTTTTCATCATTTAGCTTGATGTTGGCAATTGTCTTGCTGTATATGGCTTTTATTATGTTTAGGTATGCACCTTGAATTCCTGATCTCTCCAATACTTTTAACATGAATGGGTGTTGTATTTTGTCAAAGGCTTTTTCCTCATCTAATGAGATTATCATGCAATTTTTCTTCTTTGAGTTTGTTTATATACTGGATTACTTTGATGGATTTCCATATATTGAACCATCCTTGCATTCTGAGGATGATGCCTACTTGATCATGGTGAATGGTTGTTTTGATGTGTTCTTGGATTCGGTTTGCAAGAATTTTATTGAGTATTTTTGCATATATATTCACAAGGGAAATTGGGTTGAAGTTCTCTTTCTTTGTTGGGTCTTTTTGTGATTTAGGCATCAGTGTAACTGTGGCTTCATAGAAAAAATTGGGTAGTGTTCCTTCTGTTTCTATTTTGTGGAATAGTTTCAAAAGTGTTGGTGTTGGATCTTCTTTGAAAGTCTCAAAGAATTCTACCTTAAAATCATCTGGTCCTGGGCTTTTTTTTTTTTTTTTTTGGTTGTGAAACTTTCATTAACTACATCTATTTCCTTTGGGGTTATGGAGCTTTGTAGATGGTTTATCTGATCCTGATTTAACTTTGGTACCTGGTAGCTGTCTAGAAAACCATCCATTTCATCCAGGTTTTTTAGTTTTGTTGGCTATAGACTTTTGTAGTAGGATCTGATGCTATTTTTGGAATTTCCTTGGTTTCTGTTGTTATGTCTCCCTTTTCATTCCTGATTTTGTTAATTTGGATACTGTGTCTGTGATCTCTGGTTAGTCTGGCTAAGTGTTGGTCTATCTTGTCGATTTTTTCAAAGAATCAGCTCCTACTTTGTTGATTCTTTGTATAGTTCTTTTTGTTTCTGTTTGGTTGATTTCAACCCTGATTTGGATTATTTCCTGCCTTCTACTCTTCTTGGTTGTATTTGCTTTTTGTTGTTTTTGTTCTAGCATTTTCAGATGAGCTGTTAAGCTGCTAGTGTATGCTCTCTCCAGTTTTGTTTTGGGGGTACACAGAGCTATGAGTTTTCCTCTTAGGACTGCTTTCATTGTGTCCCATAAGTTTGGGCATGTTGTGCCTTCATTTTCATTGAATTCTAAAACATCTTTAATTTCTTTATTTCTACCTGACCAAGTTATTACTGAGTAGATAGTTGTTCAGCTTCCACATGTATGTGGAATTTCTGTTGTTTTTGTTGCTATTGAAGACCAGTCTTATTCTGTGGTGGTTCGATAGAATATATGGAATTAATTCAATGTTCTTATATCTGTTGAGGTTTGTTTTGTCCCTGAGTATATGTTTGATCTTTGAGAAGGTACCATGAAGTACTGAGGAGAAGGTATATTCTTTGGTTTTAGGGTGAAATGTTCTGTAGGCACTTGTTAAATTCATTTGGTTCATAACTTCTGTTAGTATCACTGTGTCTCTGTTTAGTTTCTGTTTCCATGATCTGTCCATTGGTGAGAGTGGGCTGTTGAAATCTCCTACTCTTATTGTGTAAGGTTCAATGTGTATTTTAAGCTTTAGTAGCATTTCTTTTACAAATGTGGGTGCCCTTGCATTTGGAGCATAGATATTAAGAATTAAGAGTTCATCCTGGCTGATTTTTCCTTGGATAAGTTTGTAGTGATCGTCCCCACCTTTTTTGATAACTTTTGGTTGAAAGTCTATTTTGTTGGATATTAGGATGGTTACTCCAGCTTGTTTCTTGGGACCATTTGCTTAGACCATTCTTTTACTTTGAGGGAATATGTCTGTCTTTGATCCTGAGGTGTGTTTCCTGTATGCAGCAAAATGCTGGATCCTGTTTACATATCCAGTCTGCTAGCCTATATCTTTCTATTGGGGAATTGAGTCCATTGGTGCTGAGAGATATTAGGGACCAATGATCATTGCTTCCTGTTATTTTTGTTGTTAAGAGTTGGAATTATATTTGTGTGTTTCTCTTCCTTTGGGCTTTTTGTGAAAAGATTAATTTCTTGCTTTATCTTGGGTGTAATTTCCCTCATTGTATTGGACTTTTCCTCTCATTATCCTATGTATGGCTGGATTAGTAGAAAGATATTGTTTAAATTTGGTTTTGTCTTGGAAAACTCTGGTTTCTCTATCTATGGTAATTGTGAGTTTTGCTGGGTATAGTAGCCTGGGCTGGGATTTTTGATCTCTTAGGGTTTACGTGACATCTTCCCAGACTCTTCTGGCTTTATAGTCTCTGGTGAGAAGTCTTGTGTAATTCTGATAGGTCTGCCTTTATATGTTACTTAACTTTCCCCCCTTACTGCTTTCAATGTTCTTTCTCTGTTCTGTGCATTTGGTGTTTTGACTATTATGTGATGGGAAGAAGTTCTTTTCTGGTCTCATCTGTTTGGTGTTCTGTAGCTTTCTTGCCTGCTTATGGACATTTATTTCTTTAGGCTAAGAAAGTTTTCTTCTATAATTTTGTTGAAGATGTTTGCTGACCCTTTGAGTTGAGAATCTTCACCCTCTTCTGTGCCTATTATTTTCAGGTGGGGTCTTTTCATTGTATCCTAGATTTCTTGAATGTTTTGAGATAGGAGCTTTTTGCTTTTTGTATTTTCCTTGACTTCTGTGTCTATGTTTTGTATTGTATCTTCTGCCACTGAGATTCTCTCTTCTATCTCTTGTGTTCTGTTGATGCTTGCATCTGTGACTCCTGATCTTTTTCCTAGGTTTTCCATCTTCATGGCTGTCTCCCTTTGTGATTTCTTTAATGATTCTACTTCCAGTTTTAGATCCTGGATGGTTTTGTTCAATTCCTTCACCTGTTTGTTTGTGTTCTCCTTTATTTCTTTAAGAGATTTATACATTTCTTCTTTAAGGGCTTCTACTTGTTTACTTGTGTTCTGCATTTCTTTAAGGAAGTTATTTATGATCTTTTAAAAGTCCTCTCATCTTCCTGAAATGAGAGTTTAGATCTGAATCTTGTTTTAAGGGTGTGTTTGGGTATCAAGGACTTGCTGTGGTGGGAGAATTGGGCTCTGATGTTGCTAAAGTTAAATTGGTTTCTGTTGCTTTTGTTCTTATGCTTGCCTCTCGTCATCTGTTTTTGTCTGGTGTTATCTGGCCTCCCTGTCTCTGAGTAGAGCCTGTTCTTCCTGTGATCTTGTGAAAGGGGGAGTGGGTTGGTAGGGGATTGGGGGGTGGGTATGGGGGACCTTTGGGATAGCATTGAAAATGTAAATGAGGAAAATACCTAATTAAAAAAAATGTAAAAAGTAGAAATATATGATTAAACTATAGCTATGAATAAAAGGTAAAAAAAAAAAAAAAAAAGAAATAGACTCCTGTATTCAGATGTTTTTCATTTCTTTAACCTTCTACAACTCAACATAAGGATATAATCTCTAGATAGGGAGAGATGGACTTGAATTCAAGCTATAAACCCAGATGAACTTGAGCAAAAGACTTATCTCTATGCTTCAACTTCTTCAAGCATACCTGTATTAGGATTGCAAGAAAGGTCCTATACAGGTGTTTTACCAGTCACCTAATATTTTGCTATTGAGAAGGAGAAACCTGGATATGTGAATTTCACTGGCATCTGAGTAAGATGACTGACCAGGCTACCTCCATGTAAGCTGCTAAAAGAGCCACAATAGAAAAACAATAGTGTGCATCTCAAAGAAAGAATTAGAGGAGCTTTAAAAGTTCTTGAAATAATTGAAAAGACCATCAAAAAGGGACAAAGAAGACATGTAAGCAGAACATACCCTGAGGAGTGCAGCTCCCTAGTGGGCACCTCCCACCTTAAGACAAGCCCACATCTATCAAAGGCCCTCAATTCTTTCTTATTAATTAATGTGCTTGTTTGTTTATTATTTTACTTATTCACTTTATATCTCCCTCATTGCCCCTCACCCAATCACCTCCTCTCACAAATTTTCCCCCCAACCCCTCCTATTCTGCTCTGAGTGGGTGGAGGCTGCCCTGGATATCCATACCCTCTTGACCTGGCACATGAAGTCTCTGCAAAACTGGGTGCATCCTCTCTCACTGAGACCAGACAAGACAGCCTGGTTAGAAGAACATAGCCCACAGATAGGCAACAGTTTCTCTGACCCACATCCCCCATTTCAGCTGTTTGGGTCCCACAAACCAAGCTATACATCTGCTATATATGTGCAGGGAGGCCTATGTATGTTCTTTGGTTAGATGTTCAGTCTCTGAAATCCCCAAGGATCCAGGTTAGTTGATTTTGTTGGTCTTCCAGGTTGGAGTTCCTTTCTCCTTTAGGGCCCACAATCCTTCCTCCTATTCTTCCATAATAGTACCCATGCTCCATCCACTGGTTGTGGGCATCTGCATCTGTCTGAGTCAGTTGCTGGGTAAAGTCTCTCAGAGGACAACCATGCTAGACTCCTGAGTGCAAGCATAACAGAGTATCATCAATAGTGTCAAAGATTGGTGTTAGGCCCCAATTCTTTAGCAAGTTTTGCTGAGATGATGGTTTCTTTCAGGAAGGTCAGAAGTAGAAAGAAAGCCCATTTTGTTGGAGGGCAGTGTTCAGAGACTATTTTGAGAGAGAACAAATTGCTGAACACCATCTTACACAGGAATCCTGGGTCAGGGACCATGTTGGGTTGTGGACCATGAGAGGAAGCCTGGTAAGGTTGAGCTAAAGGAGACCCTGAAGGGACAGTAGGAGCTTTACCTGCTCCCAGCACCAGGTCCCTGTCATGTAGCCACAGCTCCACCCATAGAGAGATTTGTGGTCATCAGTCACATAGGAGCCCCAAGCCCTTCCATGTGTAGATTAGGCATCCCTAACATCTCAGACCAAGCCAGTGGGAAAAGAAGCATGTTCTATGGTCACAGAGGCACAAGACAGCGTTCTCCATGTTAATAAGGTACCTAGAGGCTCAGAGGGTTTATCCAATAAGCTTCCCTTCCCAGACATTCCTCCCTGCAAAAGGTATTTAATCTTTGACCCACCCTGAGAAGTGGGGTATGGTTTTCCACATCCGTTTTCTGCCATGACAATAAATTGTCTGAAACCATGGACTGTCTCTCTTCACCAAGATCCACTGTGGACAACCATAAAGAAGGCCTTTGCCTACAGAGCCACAGCCTAATCTCTTGTAGAAAGCCACAGCCAACCAGCTTGCCTCCACCAAGGTAAGACTAATCATCCCAATGGGGCAAGCTGGAGCATTCCATCCTGTGCCCTTCCCCCTACCTGGGCTAGATGCTGTCCCCAGCCTAAGGGCTCCTGACTGTTCTTTGCTCTTCTGCGACTCCCAGCAGTGCCTGGATTTTCAAGAGTCTGAGAACCCCACCATCCTGGCCCTGGCCTTGTCACAAGCCAGCTCTGTCTTTCCCATATCTCATACTAAACTTTCCAAACCCTGCAGTGTTGCATTGGCACTTCCCTACAACCCAGCACCTGCACTAGTGGCTGCATGGGATAAGGACAGGTGGTGGAGCAGATGCGGGCCTACAACACTACAGAGATGCTTGTAGGTGAGGGAGCCCCAGTTTTGCCTGCCACCAGCCCTGAGTGAAAGAAAATCCATAGAAATAACTGTGCCGAGCAGGAAGACTACCTACTGACACACTGAAAGGTGAAGGTGGCAGTTGGCGTGTCTCAATCTAGGAAGCATATAGGAAAAGAAAGACGTGCCTTGGTGGTCAAGTACACATATTATTAGTAGAACTAACCGTGAAGTTTAATAGCGTGAGGCCAACAGTGGATCAAACTATAGCACTTTTATTCACTGATGTGAAGCCCAAGAACTCTGAATGTCCAGTGGTATCCATGACATCTAAATTCTCAGTACATCTGGGAGACACCCCTCAATAGAAACAATAACCCCAAGGAGTATGATCTGGGGAATCTTTTCAGAATAAGAAAACCTTTTTTTTTTGACTTCTTCCTTTCCAATTTGTATCTCCTTGATCTCCTTTTGTTGTCTAATTGCTCTGGCTAGGACTTCAAGTACAATGTTGAATAGGTAGGGAGAGAGTGGACAGCCTTGTCTAGTCCCTGATTTTAGTGAGATTGTTTCCAGCTTCTCACCATTTACTTTGATGTTGGCTACTGGTTTGCTGTAGATTGTTTTTATCATGTTTAGGTATGGGCCTTGAATTCCTGATCTTTCCAAGACTTTTATCATGAATGGGTGTTGGGTTTTCTCAAATGCTTTCTCAGCATCTAACGAGATGATCATGTGGTTTTTGTCTTTGAGTTTGTTTATATACTGGATTACGTTGATGGATTTCTGTATATTGAACCATCCCTGCATCCCTGGGATGAAACCTACTTGGTCAGGATGGATGATTGTTTTGATGTGTTCTTGGATTCGGTTAGCAAGAACTTTTTTTTTTTTTTTTTTTTAAGATTTATTTATTTATTATATGTAAGTACACTGTAGCTGTCTTCAGACACTCCAGAAGAGGGAGTCAGATCTCGTTACGGATGGTTGTGAGCCACCATGTGGTTGCTGGGATTTGAACTCCGGACCTTTGGAAGAGCAGTCGGGTGCTCTTACCCACTGAGCCATCTCACCAGCCCTAGCAAGAACTTTATTGAGGATTTTTGCATCAATATTCATAAGGAAAATTGGTCTGAAGTTCTCTATCTTTGTTGGGTCTTTTTGTGGTTTAGGTACCAGAGTAATTGTGGCTTCATAGAATGAGTTGGGTAGAGTACCTTCTACTTCTATTTTGTGGAATAGTTTGTGCAGAACTGGGATTAGATCTTCTTTGAAGGTCTGATAGAACTCTGCACTAAACCCATCTGGTCCTGGGCTTTTTTTGGTTGGGAGACTATTAATGACTGCTTCTAAAAACCTACCTAGCACGCAGAAAGCAAAAGTAAGGTTCTCTGCTATGGATTGAAAATAACACAAAAAAGCCAGTTCTTACAGACATCAGATACTTGCTCAATAGAGACTCAATACCACTATTAAGCCATAGCCAAGAATCCACAACTTCAACCATCTCTTTCATTTCCCTCAAATAATTGGGTGTTTCCAATTTTTGAAGATCAAGACAGAAGCTTCTCCAATATTTCGTGCTTTTCTTTGACCCATGTGATTTCCTTCAACAGAAGTGTATGTTTTGAAATAGAAAGTGAAAACAAGCTGGCATTGCTATTCTGATATATGATCAACAGACTTCAAATCAAAATTCACCAGAAGAAATGAAGAGGGCCCAATACATATCAATTAATGGACAATTCATTAAAAAGATGTAATAATTACAAAACATTCCAAGTATTGCGGCTTCCAGTTTTATAAAACAAACACCAATGAATATAAAAGGGATAATTAAATAGTTTATGATTTCAATGCCTTTATTCTCATCTCCAGATAGATCAGCTAAACTAAAATTCAGCTAAGAAACTGTAGAGTCAAGTTACTTTTTAAATCAAACATACACACACACACACACACACACACACACACACACAATTTCAAACCAGAATACACAAAGCTCATAAAAATTTCTCTGCTGCCATTCTATGCCATAAATCAAATCTTATTAAGTATAAAAGGAATCTCGTTTTATGAAATTATAGTACAATAGAACTAGGAAGTTAAATTGTAGACGTTGGTCAAGCCTGTGGTTTTTGGTGTTGCTCAGTCTTTTGTTCCCATGCAAACTAGCTGAACTTCAGCAAGTTTCCTGGGTGATGCAGCTTTATGCCACCCTCACACACATGGGTTTAGCTTTGGTGACTGAGAATGAGCAGAAAGACTCAAGCAAGTACACACGAGCATCTCAGGTGTGTCTGGACAGAATCAGAGCTATGCCTATGACAGAGCAAGCCAGAGCTCCTTGTCATGGTGCAGTCAGGGAAGGACTTTCCAAGGAGGTGGCAGTGAGATGCAGGATAGAAAGCAGCTGATAAACTTGGGATTACAGGAGGAATACTGCATGCCACAGGCTTGGGATGGGAATCTTGCTAAGGCCATTGAAAGCATGGCTGTTGACAACATTGAGGAGAGCCATTTGAAATATTCATTCTAGTGGGCCACATTGTGCCTTCTTAGTTGGCTGCCTGCATTTTCCTCATCTCTTCCCTTGAAATGTCACAGCTTCTAGCAGCTTAGTTCTTAACTTTCCCATTTAATATCTTCATTCTCTTTCTCAGTCCGGGTCATGACTTTGTAAACATAGATAAAAATGGCTCTCAACTAAAATGAGTAAGATACAACTCGTTTGTGGCTCTGAGTGGCAGTGCAGATTTAGTTATACCCAATACTGTGTTCCAGTGAGGTAGTTGATTTTTGAAGTTTCATTGTAATAGGACAAATGAAAGCCACAGTTTGAGGTATTTTCAAATACTTGTGACTGAACTGGAAGTATAGGTATCCGTCTAATAAAGCTTGGGTGTCTAATTGGTATCTTCTACTTGATTAAGTTCAGAATCGAACTCTTACTGTTTTTCAAACTCAGCCTTCCTACAGACTCTCATCTCATTGAAGAATGGTGCTAATAACTTAGGACAGAAGCTATGCATTGGGCTCTTCTCTTCCTTGCTCATATTCTATATCCGATCTACTTTAGTGGTTCTGAACTTTCCAGTTTTCACCACCTCCATGGCTCCCACCTGCATTTAGTCATTATAACTCGCTTGTAGCATATTTCCATTTGCTTCTTACTATTCTCTACCCTGGACCATTTTCAGTCACTAAAGTGTTGACAGTTGTCATGTCATCACAGGCTGTAGGCTGGTGACGGACTATACCATTATTCTATATAAAACCCTTTATGGCTTCCTAGAGTAAAATAAAAAGTTCTTACTATGACTCAGGATGACTCACGAGGTCCTACACAGTCTGCAAAGGCTGCTATGGTCGAATAGCAGAGTTAAAAAGATGTTTTTTGTTTATACAGTTTTGTAGGATGGGCGCTCCAGAATCACAGTTGTGCTGGTTTGTCCTATAGTACAGAACTTCTTCCAGAAGTCTCATTTTGTCCTGCTGTTGTACAGAGAAAGGTCTGATCTCATTTATTTAATGTATAAGGGCACTATTCCCACTTTCAAAGAACATCACATTGGAGATGGATTTTAACACCTTGATTTGGGGAGACATAAACATACAGTCCACAGCCCATGGCACTGCCCAATGGCACCGAATGACATATAGAAGAAAAATCAGATCATCAGTGTATGTGAAGCCCTATCTGGATCCCCTTGCTAATGGTGTGTGGAGGTTTACACTTGTTTGGTAAAGGCAGTTTAGTGATTCACAGGACTCTGTTTCCAATAATGAGGAACTAGAGGTAACTGATGAGATATAAAGAGATTGTATTTTGTTCAGACTGTTTCCAGAAAAAGAGAAGCTTTTCTGTATGTTTACTTCCTCAGTTGGCTCAGGAGGGAAAAGGGTAAAGACCTGAGAAGATAGCTCTTAGTAGCACCATTCAGACGGTCATACTTACAGGACATGTTAAAGAACACACCTAATGAACACAAGAAACCACTGTCTTCCAGGGGTGCCAAGTACAACATAAGACAGCATTGATTCAATAAATATTAGATAATTGGATTGTAAATATAATTAGTATGACTGGAAAAATAATACCAAGTTACATGTTTGTTAATGGTGTTCTGGATATACTATCACATTTTTTTTTTTTAGTTTGTTTCCTTATTTATAAAATGAGACTAATGATTCATGCCCATAAAATTGTTATGGTGACAAAATTAAAAGAACAAAAATACATGGAATTCTTAACTTTCTCTTGGCATGCAGTTAGTATGTATCTATCCATTTACTAAACAAACACTGAGTATATTCAATAGGCAAGGTGTTTTGTGTTACTATTAATCAGTTGTATATAAATTATAGGTGTTAACTTCCTGGAATACTTTTCTGGTGAAGTGCAAATGCTGTATGGGTATAAAACTGGAACAGACTACCAAGCTATCTGTGATGTTAGGGATGAAGCTCAGGGTACTGTGTACATTATGGTCATGTGCTTGTTTGACCACTGACGTACACTTCCAGCTCACAAATGAGTGTGTGTGTGTGTGTGTGTGTGTATGTGTGTGTGTGTGTGTGTGTGTGTGTGTGTATTTGATAAGTTAAGGTTTGCTGTGTACTTTACAGGAATGGTATAGGATGACAGACTGTGGGAGAGGGGAGACTGGTACAAATGGTGAGGGTAATCAAAGACAAAGAGCCTTTGTTTATCAGAGCAATGACCTGCTCAGTGAGGCTTGTGAGTGATGTTACATGGCAGATGACAATTCCCCATCCAAAGCAGAAATGACTCACAGGCAGCAAGAAAGCCACATTAGTACAGTGACTAGGGAGAAGCATCTTTTCAATTAATGAATAACTGCATCCTTAGATAAAACATACTCTGCTACAACTCTCAAAATAAGGAATAAAGGTCTTATAAAGCAAGTCTTTTTAAAAAAATTTTGCTAATGAGACAAGATATTTGAGGGGGAAACTAATGCAAGGGCCTCCAAAACTACTTTATTTCTTTGGAAAGAGATTATGATTCTCAGAATGAGTTTGGTGCCTCTCTCTAGAATATGTGCTGGATTTAAGGGAATGGTCACTGAAACTAAGTTCCAGGATAGGGTCCCTCATTTCAGTGAGGAGGCTGAAATCTCTTACCAGTCCATACAAGTATAAAAATTTAATATTAGGCACTAGAAGGCTGTAAGAATACACTGGCTATGTATTTGGGGACCAGGCTTTGGCAAGATGCTGCTGACCATGTTGATCTGGTGGAAACTCGGGTTGTATGATGTTTGGATAACTTCAGGAACAGATTACCCATAAATGGACTGACATTCAACTGGAAGCTTTAAAGATCTAGTGGAAGACCGAACCTTGAGGCCTATTGTGTTTGACGTTTTTCACATATAGTGTAAGTACAGTTTTTGGATAGAGCCTTTCAAAGGAAGGCTATGCTAGTCTCCTGTCTGCAAGCATAAAAGAGTATCATTAATAGTGTCAGGGATTGGTGCTTGCCCATGGGTAGGGTCTCCTTATAGAACTAAAAAACAGGGTTGTGGAAGATATGGTAATAGGCAGTTCTTTTAAAACGTACTATATGCTGTGACCTTGTTTCTTAAAATCTAATGATACATAAACTTTTCTTCCCTTCATAGTCTTTGGACTTACTCAGTTGCTTAGTTTTCATTTATATGGTATTGCTAACATTGTTCAATCATTGTCAATATGAATTTTTACAGGGACAATAAATAACACCAATTTTCTCTCCAGTGTCTCTGTAAGGGAAGTCCACGCAGGAGAGTGTGAGCTGGAGAAGCAACAGAGCTTCTTGGACATGGTCCTACTACTACGGACCTTCATCCTCAGCCAGGAGATGGAGATGATCCTCAGTCCTCTGTGCACTGGTCTTGCCAGGAGAGAGCTGTTCTCCCAGGAGTGCTGACACAGGCTTACAGACTCACAGGAGGAACAAGCTCCAGCCAGAGACAGCTAGAACATCTAGCACCAGAGATTACCAGATGGGGAAAGGCAAATGCAAGAATCTTACTAACAGAAACCAAGTATACGTAGCATCATCAGAACCCAGTACTCCCACCACAGTGAGTCCTGGGTAGCCCAACACACCGGAAAAGCAAGATTTGGATTTAAAATCATATCTCATAATGATGGTAGAGGATTTTAAGAAGAACATTAATAACTCCCTTAAAGAAATACAGCAGACCATAGCTAAACAGGTAGAATACCTTAAAGAGGAAAATAAAAATCCCTCATAGAATTACAGAAAAACACAACCAAACAGGTGAAGGAATTGAAGAAAACCATCCAGGATCTAAATATGGAAGTAGAAACAATAAAGAAACCACAAAGGGAGATAACTGTGGAGATAGAAATCCTAGGAAAGAAATCAGGAGCCATAGATGCAGGCATCAGTAGCAGTATACAAGAGATGGAAGAGAGAGAACCTCGGGTGCAGAAGACTCCATAGAAAACATGGACACAACAATCAAAGAAAATGCAAAACGCAAAAACATCCTAACTCAAAACACTCAGGAAATCCAGGACACAATGAGCAGACCAAACCTAAGGATAATAGGTATAGATGAGAATGAAGATTATTATCTTAAAGGGCCAGTAAATGTCTTCAAGAAAATTATAAAAGATAACTTCCCAAACCTAAAAAAAAAGAGACGCCCATGAACATACAAGAAACCTACAGAACTCCAAATAGACTGGACCAGAAAAGAAATTCCTCCAGATACATACTAATCAAAACATCAAATGCACTAAAAAAAAAAAAGATAGAATATTAAAAGCAGTAAGGGAAAAAGGCCAAGTAACATATAAAGGCAGACCTATGAGAATTACACTAGACTTCTCATCAGAGACCATGAAAGCCAGAAGATCCTGGGCAGATGTTATACAGACCCTAAGAGAACACAAATGTGAACCCAGAAAAACTCTCAATTATCGTAGACAGAGAAAACAAAGTATTCCATGACAAAACCAAATTCACACAATATCTTCCCACGAATCCAGCCCTTCAAAGGATAATATAGGGAAAACGCTAACACAAGGAGGAAAACTAAGCCCTAGAAAAAGCAAGAAAGTAATCCTTCAACAAACCTAAAAGAAGACAGCCACAAGAACAGAATGCCAACTATAACAACAAAAATAACAGGAAGCAACAATTACTTTTCTTTAATATTTCTTAATATCAATGGACTGAATTCCCCAATAAAAAGACATAGGATAACTGACTGGCTATATAAACAGGACCTAACATTTTGCTGCACAGGAAACCTCAGGGACAAAGACACTACCTCAGAGTAAAAGGCTGGAAAACATTTTCCAAGCAAATGGTTCCAAGAACCAAGTGGGAGTAGCCATTCTAATATCAAGTAAAATCAACTTTCAACTTAAAATTATCAAAAAAGAGAAGGAGAAGCAGTTCATACTCATCAAAGCTAAAATCTACCAAGATGAACTCTCAATTATGAACATCTATGATCTAAATGCAAGCACATCCACATTCATTAAAGAAACTTTAGCAAAGCTCAAAGCGCACATTGCACAGCACACAATAACAGTGGGAGACTTCAACACCCCACTCTCATCAATGGACAGATCTTGGAAACAGAAATTAACAGAGATACAGTGAAACTAACAGAAGTTATGGAACAAATGGACTTAACAGATATCTACAGAACATTTTATCCTAAAACAAAAGGATATAACTTCTTCTCAGCACCTTATAGTACCGTCTCCAAAACTGACCATATAGTCTGTCACAAAACAGGCCTCAACAGATACAAAAACATTGATATCATTGCATGCACCCTATCAGATCACCACAGACTAAGGCTGATCTTCAATAACAACATAAATAATAGAAAGTCAACATATATGTGGAAGCTGAATAACACTCTACTCAATGACAACTTGGTCAAGGAAGAAATAAATTAAAGACTTTTTAGAGTTTAATGAAAATGAAGCTACAACATACCCAAACTTATGGGACACAATGAAAGCATTTCTAAGAGGAAAACTCATAGCTCTGAGTATCTCCAAAAAGAAACTGGAGAGAGCATACACTAGCAGCTTGACAGCACACCTAAAATCTCTAGAACAAAAGGAAGCAAATTCACCCCAGAGGAGTAGATGGCAGGAAATAATCAAACTCAGGGCTGAAATCAACCAAGTGGAAACAAAAAGGACTATTCAAAGAATCAACCAAATGAGGAGCTGGTTCTTTGAGAAAATCAACAAGATAGATAAACCCTTAATCAGACTAAATAGAGGGCATAGGAACAGTATCCTAATTAACAAAATCAGAAATGAAAAGGGAGACATAACAACAAAATCTAAGAAAATCCAAAAAATTATCATATCCTACTACAAAAGACTATACTTGACACAACTGGAATACCTTGATGAAATGAACAATTTTTTAGACAGATATCAGGTACCAAGGTTAAGTCAGGATCAGATTAATGATCTAAACAGTCCCATATCCCCTAAAGAAATAGAAACATTCATTAATTGTCTCCCAACTTAAAAAAGTCCAGGGCCAGATAGGTTTAGTGCAAAGTTCTATCAGACCTTCAAAGAAGACCTAATTCCAATTCTTCTCAAATTATTCCACAAAATAGAAACAGAAGGGACTCTACCCAGTTTGTTCTATGAAGCCACAATTACTCTGATACCTAAACCACACAAAGACCCAACAAAGCAGGAGACCTTCAGACCAATTTCCCTTATGAATATCATGCAAAAATACTCAATAAAATTCTTACAAACCAAATCCAAGAACACATCAAAATGATCATCCATCATGATCAAGTAGGCTTCATCCCAGGGATGCAGGGATAGTTCAATATATGGAAATTCATCAATGTAATCCACCATATAAACAAACTCAAAGACAAAAACCACATGATCATTTTGTTAGGTGCTGAGAAAGCATTTGACAAAATCGAACGAACACCCATTCATGATTAAAGTCTTGGAAAGATCAGGAATTCAAGGCTCATACCTAAACATAATAAAAGCCATATACAGTAAACCAACATCAAAGTAAATGGAGAGAAACTTGAAGCAATCCCACTAAAACCATGGAATAGACAAGGATGCCCACTCTCTCCCTACCTATTCAATATAGCACTTGAAGTCCTAGCCAGAGCAATTAGACAGCAAAAAGAGATCAAAGGGACACAAATTGGAAAGGAAGATGTCAAAATATCACTATTTGCATAAGATATGAGAGTATATGTAAGTGATCCTATAAATTCCACCAGAGAACTCCTAAACCTTATAAACAGCTTCAGTGAAGTAGCTGGATATAAAATTAACTCAACAAATAATTGGCCTTCCTCTACACACAGGATAAACAGGCTGAGAAAGAAATTAGGGAAACAACACCCTTCACAATCATCACAAATAATATAAAATACCTCTGTGTGACTAAGGAAGTGAAAGATCTGTATGATAAGAACTTCAAGTCTCTGAAGAAAGAAATAGAAGAAGATCTCAGAAGATGGAAAGATCTCCCATGCTCATGGATTGGCAGAATTAATATACTAAAAATGGCCATCTTGCTGAAAGCAATCTACAGATTCAATGCAATCTACATCAAAATCCCAACTCAATTCTTCACAAAGTTAGGAAGAGACATTTGCAAATTCATCTGGTTTAACAAAAACCTAGGATAGCAAAAACTATTCTCAACAATAAAGGGACCTCTGGTAGAATCACCATTCCTGACCTCAAGCTGTACTACAGAGTAATTGTGATAAAAACTGCATGGAACTGGTACAGTGAGAGACAGATAGATCAATGGGATAGAATTGAAGACCCAGAAATGAACCAATACATCTATGGTCACTTGATCTTTGACAAGGTAGCTAAAACCATCTAGTGGAATAAAGAAAGCATTTTTTCAACAAATGGTGCTGGCTCAACTGCTGGTTAGCATGTAGAAGAATACAAGTTGATCCATTCTTATCTCCTTGTACAAAGGTCAAGTCTACGTGGATCAAGGAACTCTACATAAAACCAGAGGCACTAAAATTTATAGAGGAGAAAGTGGGGAAAAACCTCAAAGATATGGGCACAGGGGAAAAATTCCTGAACAGAATATCAATGGCTGGTGCTGTAAGATCAAGAAGTTAAAAGTGGGACCTCATAAAATTGCAAAGCTTCTGTAAGGCAAAGGATACTTTCAATAAGACACAAAGGCAACCAACAGAATGGAAAAAGATCTTTACCAATTCTAAATCTGCTAGGGGGCTATTATCAAATATATATAAAGAACTAAAGAATTTGGGCTCCAAAACAAAACAAAACAAAACAAAACAAAACAAATAACCTTATTAAATATGGGGTACAGAGATAAACAAAGAATTCTCAACTGAGGAATAATGAATGGCTGAGAAGCACCTAAAAAATTGTTCAACATCCTTAATTATCAGGGAAGTGCAAATCAAAACAACCCTGAGATTCCACCTCACACCAGTCAGAATGTTGAAGATCAAAAACTCAGGTGACAGCAGATCCTGGGGAGGATGTGGAGAAAGAGGAATACTTTTCCACTGCTGGTGGGATTGCAAGCTGGTACAACTACTCTGGAAATCAGTTTGGCAGTTCCTCGGAAAATTGGACATAGTTCTACTGGAAGATCCAGCAATACCACTCCTGGGCATGTACCCAGAAGATGCTCCACCATGTAATAAGGACACATGCTCTACTATGTTCATAACAGCCTTATTTATAATAGCCAGAAGCTGGAAAGAACCCACATGTTCCCTCAACAGAGGAATGGATACAGAAAATGTGGTCCATTTACACAATGGAGAACTACTCAGCTATTAAAAAGAATGAATTTATGAAATTCCTAGGCAATGGATGGATTTGGAGGATATAAGCTTGAGTGATATAACCAAATCACAAAAGAACTCGCATGATATGCACTCACTGATATGTGGATATTAGCCCAGAAGCTCAGAATACCCAAGATACAATTTCCAAAACACATGAAAATTGGGAAGAAGGAAGTCTAAAGTGTGGATGCTTTGTTCCTTCTTAGAAGGGGAAACAAAATACCCATTGTAGGAGTTACAATGTTCGGAGCAGAGACTGAAGGAATGACCATCCAGAGACTGCCCCACCTGAGGATCCATCTCATAAACAACCACCAAACCCAGACACTATTGCAGATGTCAACAAGATTTGGTGACAGGAGCCTGATATAGCTGTCTCCTGTGAGGCTCTGCCAGTGCCTGGCAAATACAGAAGTGGATGCTAACAGTCATCCATTGGACAGAGCACAGGATCCCCAATGAAGGAGCTAGATAAAGTATTCAAAGAGCTGAAGGGCTTTGCAGGAGCAACAACAATATGAACTAACCAGTAGCCCCAGAGCTCCCTGGGATTAAACCACCAATCAAAGAAAACACATGGTGGGACTACTATCTATAGCTGCATATGTAGCAGAGAATGGCCTAGTTGATCATCAATAGGAGGAGAGGCCCTCGGTCTTGTAAAGGTTTTATACCCCAGTATAGAAGAATGCCAGGGCTAAGATGTGGGTGTGGATGGGTTGGGGAGCAGGCCTAGTAGGGAAGGGATTGGAGATTTTTTTTGAGAAGAAAATAGGAAAGGGGATAACTTTTGAAATGTAAATAAAGAAAATATCTAATAAAAATTAACATCAATAAATTTATAAGTAACCATTCATTGACAACAAGCAAACAAAAAATGTACTATATAACAAAAGCATGACGTCATTTGTTAGGTTAAAGAACATTCGAAGTGTTTGGTATAGCTTTGGGGGACCCCTGCAAGAAGAAAGAATGAAGAAGAAGAAGGAGAAGAAGAAGAAGACAACTAGGAAGAGGAAGAGGAAGAAGCCAGGAATATAGAGGAACTCACTCAAAACCTTGCCATTTGCTTTTGTTTTCACATATCTTTAGTTTGTTAAGTGAGGAAGAGAAGATTTAGGTCAGATAAGATCAATGCTATTGAGACTTATTGGGGGAATATAACGTATTTCTATGAGGGGATAAAGAGGATACTAGGATAGCAGGATTAGCAGGGAGAGGGATGAAAGAGTAGGGGAAAGGGGGACTATAGGAATGAACAACTAACACTAAAGGCTGTCTGAAACAGCCACATAGAAACCTAACACTGTAGAAGATTCCTAACTATGTACACACTTTAAATGGATTAAAATGAAGTCAGCATATAATAAGAAAGTCAGTACTCCAATTTCACATCTTTTGTCATCAAGCAAAACATTCAGTGTCATTAATAGGCTAAATTTTGATGATCTGCTGGCCAAAGATGCCCCTTAGACCCCTTAAATACCACCAACGACTGCCGAAGCTACTAGTTACTCTGCACAACCCAATAGCAGAGCTCTGTTGCTGAAGACACTACTTACCCATGACATCAGACACGGAGAAATCAGACTTGTTCCCAAATAGAAGCTTCAGTCCTCACTGGTGCTAAAAGGTTCTCTTTATGCTACCAGAAGAAAAAACGTAATCATGAATATCACACAGCTACAAACCTTGAGACCTACAGTAGAGACCTGCCTACAGGACGTACTGGTGCCATAGTGGTACAAATGTTATGGAAGTAACCAACCACTTTAAAAGCGACATGTATGGTCCATTCTCTGAAGCCCATGCTTGACACTGCAAAATTGGTCAAGAACCTAACTAAATAGATAGTAGCGAAAAACCTAGTACTGTTTTTGTGTTAAAGGAACATAGGAATGAATGACTCCTAAAATGATATATTGCTATGTTCATAGATTAGTACATCACTCACCCCTCCTAAATAAAGCTTCTTTTCATAGTATGTGTGTGATAACACAGGGACCCACAACCTGCCAGTGTGTGGAAAGCAAGGAACTTTGGAGCACTCAGCCCTAAATGGGGCAACTACTCGGCAAAAGCTCAGGCATCTATGTGGAAGAAGTAGTAAAAAGAATGGAAGAATCAGAGGTGGTGGGTGACTCCAAGGAAGCTGCTTTTGTTTTTCTGGCTGTTGCTGCTCCTATGCAATCCAGAGACTCTGGCAGCATATGCAGGACATGCATAGATCCCAGCAAGAAAAAAAATCACAGCTTAGAGAAGAGGAAGTGTATGCAAAGTGCCACTCCTAGCCATGAAGCTGTTCGAATTTGCTATCTGTTGGGAAAGAGAAAATCACTTTTCTCTAGAGGAGTGTTACTGAGTGTGTGACCCACAGGACAGGGTAGGCCTAGTACCCAGGACACGTGACTAAGACAAACAGACTTCATTTGTTTTATGGGAATTTATTTTTAGTATTTTTTCTTACTTCATTATTTTTTGTTTGATTAATTGATTTGATTTCCTTCCTTCCTTTCTTCCTTCCTTCCTTCCTTCCTTCCTTCCTTCCTTCCTTCCTTCCTTCCTTCCTTCCTTCCTTCCTTTCTTTTTTAGCAAGAGAGAGAAAAACAAAGAGGGAAAGAAAATGAATGTCCATAGATAGGGATGTGGGGATGATCTGGAAGGAGTTGGAGAGGGGAAAGAATATGATTAAAATATATTTTATGAAGAATATTTTAAGATGGGAAAGGAAATGAAACAATACAGCCACACACATGGAAAAAAGACGATTCCAGTCAGATAAGACCAATGTGAAGGTCACTTCTGGCCTGTCATGCAGAACTAACTTTTTCTCTGTGGTTATGTTACACTTAGAGATTAAGGCAGGTGGTATAAGGTAGCATTTCATCTTGTAGTCAATGAAACCGTTTTTAAGTGCCAGGTTATGGTAAGAGCAGGTAGAATGGGATAAATGATTCTGTATGAGCATCAAGGAACCCTGAGACTTTGTAATTCACAGATCATTGCCTGGCTTTTCAAACATCCAGGGATAATATCACCACACTCACTTCTGCATGGACCCAATATTGGAAGCCATCACTTTCATGTGATTGAAATGGTTTTGAAGATCTGCAGCAAAGTTCAGCCAGAGTCTGTTTTGCACACTGAGTTAATGGGTAAGAGTTGGAGGCCTACAGATGTCATATGCAAATTTGTCTCAAATTGGCTCCAAATATAGATTTGGAGTTGTTTTAGCACTTGTTTTTTGGTTTGGTTTGGTTTGGTTTGTTTGTTTGTTTTTGTTTGAGACAGGGTTTCTCTGTGTAGCCCTGGCTGTCCTGGAACTCACTTTGTAGACCAGGCTGGCTGTGAACTCAGAAATCTGCCTGTCTCTGCCTCCCGAGTGCTGGGATTAAAGTTGTGCGCCACCACACCTGGCTTTAGCACTTGTTTTAGTGGAGATAAAGCATAAGCCTGACCTATTTCAAAATGAGGAAGGGCATATTTCAACACTATGCTCCGGAAAATGAGCCTGGCACGCAAGAGATCTGGAAAAGGAAGACAGTTGATCTCAAGCCCCCATGGAGAAAAGAGAATGTTGGCCAAAGCACTACATAGGACTGATGGGACTGAAATAATCATTTATTGAATTTCAGAATTTTCATTGTGGCTCATTAAAAAAAGTCTTCCATTATTTCAGTATGATGTATCAGTAGAAAAGTGACAAACCACCAGAGACCAAGTTAACCAGCCACCGAGTCAGACACAGTACAGAGCCCCCCATCACTGGGTCAGACACAACATAGAGTCCCCCATCATGTGGTTCTGCCCTTAGTCTTCCCACTAGTCCCCAGTGGTCCTCACCAGCTGGGCTTACAACACAGTACATCAGTGTGGCCTGTAATGAAATTTCATAGAAATGACCCCACGCAAGATGTTCTTTGGTGTCTGGTGTCTTTTACACAATATAATTGCCCAGATGTTTGTGTTTGCAGTCATAGTCCACTCATTTGATTATCACGAACATTCCTACTCATTCCAATCTACATAGAGTTACATCCAGGATGTTCTTTATGTATACAATGAACATTCTTTTTTTTTTTTCTTTTTAGTATAGAATAGACTTTATTCAGGGCATGGGGAGGGGAGTTGAGAGGGTAAGAGAGATAGAGAAAGGGACAGGGAGAGGAAGAGGGGGAGGGATGGGGAGAGGGAGGAGGCTGGCCATGAGCACATGGAGAGAGGGGGAGAGGGGAATGGGGAGTGGGGAAGGGGCAAGAGGGCAGAGGAAGAGCAAGAAAGCAAGAGAGCAAGAGAGCAAGAGAGCAAGAGCACGACGACCATTCTTAACTGGTTAAATATAAATTTGTATTTCTTACCTGCTCTGTAGAGATGTATGCACGTGAGAACACTTAGTTCAATTTTCCTATCCTGTTAGAACTAGTTATTTTGATTCCTCGCGCGTTGAAACCATGCTAGTAATTATTTTCATCACAACCTTGCACCTTCGATAGTTTAAGGTTTACCTGCATCTACTTTCTCTTATCCTTAAGCTCCACATTACCCTATTTCAGTTGTAGATCCCCCTTGTTCATCCCAAACTGCTTTTCTTTGTAATGTTGTTGGTTTGTTGTTTCTCTATTGCCTGTCAGTAGCATACAACCTATTATCATTTGGATTCATATGATAGCTTAGTAGATAGTAAATATATTCAGTGGATAAATTACCCTCAGTTGGCAGCTATTCTCACTTATAATTTGAGCAATACTATTCCGTTTTCTCTCAATCTCATTGCCATTTGTCAAAACAAAACAAAACAAAACAAAAAACAAAAAACAAAAAACAAACAACAAACACCTCTTTTCATTGTTAATTGCCATTCATTTAAAAGTGTTTGGGCAGAGTACAGGAACATAATTTGGCCAGAAAAGTGTTTGTTTTACAAACGTGATGAGTTGAATTTGATTTCCAGCACTCATGGGAAAAGCTGCCATGTTAAGGTATGTTCACAATTCCAGTTCTAGGAAGTTGCAGACAGGTGGGTCCTGGTAACTCTAAAGTCAGTCTAAATGGAAATCCCCAGATCGCTATAAGAAATTATGTTCCTGCAAAACAAGGTGAATGAGGCATTCATATCAATGCTGAAGAATGAACTCTAGTCTACATATGTGCTTGAGCACACAGAGAGGGGGGGGAGAGGGAGGGGGAGGGAGAGGGGGAGAGAGAGAGGGAGGGGGAGAGGGGGAGAGGGAGGGGGAGGGGGAGAGGGAGAGAGAGAGAGAGAGAGAGAGAGAGAGAGAGAGAGAGAGAGAGAGAGAGAGAGAGCACTGCATCTGTGCACTTTTCAAACTGGATACTTAATCCCACATTCTATAGACACACAAATAGTTTTCCAACTTATTTTAAATTTTTCTTTTTTAAATTTTGGCTTTCCGTAACTTTAATCTGTATATTATTTTTTTGTTGTTGTTCTTCCCGTGCTGTTTGGGATTTCTCCAATTCTTCTAGAGATGGAAGCTCTTCATTTATTACCTCTTAAAACATCACTTCTACCAAGTTCTTTCTCAGGTACTGATTATAGGCATAAGAGATACTTCTTTTGTGATTGTTACATAATTACTATTTTATGTTTTTCCACAATTGTCCTTCAGCCTGCTGCTTTCTTCAGACATGAATTCTGGCTTCTCTTCCACATTACTTCTTATAAATTGAGTATTTAATTTTAGTTGCATTATTTTTTAATTTTCTATTTCATTTGAAGAGTAGAGTCCAGTAGAAACACTTCTTATTTCATTTCTGTTCTTCAAACTAGTTTAGTTACTTTCAAGCTAATCACATCCAGACCTCTTTGGGCATTTGTTTCTATTTTCTATTTATCTCTATTTGGTATGTCATTGGTCAATGAAGCAAAGAGGAAGTGGGAGAGGGAAGAGGGTTGGGGTGTAACTCAGTGGTAGAGTCCCTGTGGTTAATCCTCAGAACATAGACACACCACACATGGGTGAGATCACGTGCGTGTGTGCACATACACACACACACACACACACACACACACACACACACACACACACAGACAGAGTAGTTGTAAGAAAGTAAGAAGAGGAAATAGCAGTAGATCCTAAATCAGCATCTCTCTAAACAAATCAAAAAATGGATTTTGCTGGAAAGATATACACACATTAATACTGGAGAGACTGGTCATCACATGTAGTTACAGACATGTTCATGCACAGATGCAGTTCATAATCATGTCTCATAATTGCATGTTTTAAAAAGTTAGTCAGGAATGTCTCCAGGCCAGAGAGTCACTATTTAGATTTCAGTGAAAGAAAGTATACTCTCTTAGCAGACGTATTTCACGGTTTAAACATGTTCACTGTGGTTTGCTTTAAACGGTCCTATCTGAGACAAACACATAAAGAAACAAAACAAACTAAACTGAAACAAGGAGCTGGTTGGAAGGTGTGTTAGCAGTCATCCCAGGTGGCAGCTCTACTTCTGCACAAGCAGAGTGCTTGCCCTGTCTGGATAGCTGCCTGGATTAACTTTACAGAAGACCAGAATTAACTAATCGATATGATATCATCATTCAGAGGGCAGATTTTTTCCTGCTGTGCAAGTGTAGCTGTGGGGATAGTGCCAAGTCCCTAATCTTTCAAGTGACCACATAATTGTCTATATTTGAGATTCACACTTCTAGTTCATGCCTTCTAGTGTAGCACACTCAGTTTCATATGGTAAGAAGGGGCTCACTGCTCTCATACTGTTCCCATGTTGGTGTCTTTTCTATCTAGTGCCTCTGGTCTCTTTTTGCTCAAGTCCTCAGTGCTAAGCTGGGACTCACACTTCCTTGAGAGAAGCATGCTTAGAAATCAGGCACTTGTTTATGTCTCGCACTGCAGGTTTTGTTCCTTAAGTGCCTCAGTAACTTGCGAAAGAGTGCCCCTCTCTAGATCCCTCCATCTTCCTTAATCTGCAGATACTATGGATATCAAAAAATTGAAATACCTCCAACCACAGGTCTTTTTAGTGACCAACATTTTTACTCATGTGCAGATATGAAACATGACTGCTGAAATTCAATACTTTCCTGATGTAAAGTTCCTTCTCTTCAAACTACAAAGTTAGTTACTTAAACTAGGAATGGATTGCCAGAAGCTGGCTGAAACAATTACCATCTTAGCCCTGTAAAGGAGATCAGAAACCACCAGAAATGATCAAGTTACATCTAACTAGGGCCTGTAAAGTAACACGAACTCAAGGTTAGTATCAACTTGGTGCCTCTAACATATTTTAAAATACAAATACATCTAAATATAGCTTAAAATGCAGGTGTGTCTAAGATGTTGGTTAAAAACAAATTTTATAACTAACTCATAGGCTTATAGACTATTACACGATTTACAAAGTAATGATTATATTAAAAATTGCCTTAAGGCCCACTCCAGGAGATGGACCCTATATCTGATACTGAGATTAGATAGCCCAGAGACCTATGGTAAAATCAAATACTATTGGTCTATAAAAAGAAAAGCAAATGTGATAGAATGGTTCCTAGTGACATCGTGCTATCCATGTCAATCAGTGCCTTGCTCTGCCATCATCACAGAATCTTCCTCTTGCAGCCACACATGCAGACAGTGAGAAACCTTGGACCCTCAGCCCTAAATGGGATGCCTTCTACTCCCCACCCACTCCACCACAGAGCTCAAGAACCCCATGGAAGTGGAGGTGGAAATAGGATAAGAGCCAGAGAGCATGGAGAACACCAAGAAAACAAGGCCTTCTAAATCAACACGAACAAGGCTCATATAAACTCAGAGATGGAGGCAGCACGCACAGGACCAACACGGGTCTGCACCACGTCCTCTGTGCTTACATTATAGCTTCCAGTTTAGTATTTTTATGGGGTTCCTGAGTGTGCAAACAAATGAGTTAATGACTTTTGTGGCTTCTCTTGATCTTTTCCTTCTATTGGTTTGTCTTGCCAAACTATGATATTATAGTTTTGTTTTATCTTATTGTTAATGTTTTGTCTAAGCTCCTCTCTACAGCTACCTGGCAACAGCCAGTTATGCCTGACTCACTATAAAAAGGACTGCTCGCCTCTCTGCTCTCTCTTGCTCTTGCCTTCTTGCTCCCTTCTGTCCTCTAGCTCCTTCCCCTTCTCTTCCCATTCCCCTACCCCCTCTCTCTCCTCGTGCTCAAGGCAGCCCCCCCAACTCTGTCTCTACTATCCTCTTAACTCCTCTCCCCATGCCCTGAATAAACTCTTTTCTATACTATACCATCATGTGGCTGGTCCCTCAGGGGGAAGGGATGCCTCAGCATGGGCCCTCGGAGGCATCCCCCTTCCCCCACACCTGACTGCACAGCCTACCAAATAAATTTCTCTCTTTATCTTTTTATAAAACACAACAGTTATTATATTTTATTTTGTTATGATTTTAGAAAGTGAATGAATGAATGAACACCTAGCCACTAGGGTATAGGTTAAAAACTGAACTGTCACCTATACCTGCTGAGAGAGAAAAACAGGTTTCTCTGATAGAGTGACACTGGGTTTATCAACCACTCCAGAATAGACCCCATGTTCAGTAGTTAACTAACATATAATGGACTTTTCAGGTTTTGTTTTTCCTGTGTGTATGCTTTTATTTGGCTATGGTTTGATGTTTCTTTTTGTTCCTTGTTTTTTATTTTTGGATTTATTTTTATTTTACTTTCTTGGTTTGGGGGAGTTTTGTTGTTGATTAGATTTTTGCTTATTTTTTAAGAAAGAATTAAATTTGCATGGGTAAGGAGGAGGGATAAGATCTGAAAAGACTTGGGGAAAGGGGATGAATATGGTCATAATATATTTAAATTTAAAAATATTTTTAAATAATAAAAAATAAGCAAAATTATATAATTTAAATAAAAAATAAAATAATTCAAAGTTAATGATATTGACATAATGCACATATGGCACAAAGAACTTACTTTCAAAACAGTATAATATCTTTATAATTGTGTGTATAAATTTGTTTATTTACTTATTTATTTATTTATTTAAAGATTCTGTTGAAATTTAAAGAGTGAATCGGGACTGAATGGTTCAGTGAGTAAACGTGTTTAGGATGCAGGCCTGTGATGAGTTCAGTCTTTGGAACCAATTTGGAAGAAGATAATTAACTCTGCCAAGTTGTCCTCTGACCTCCACACATGCACTGTGGTGCATTCCCTCCCATCCTTTCTCTCTAACACTTTCCATATCTTCTTTCCCAGTGTCTTAAACACTCATCATCATCAACAATAACAACAATAAATCAATAAATAAAAAAGTCACCATGCACAAATGCATTCTTCATCCATTGCTAGAATATGTTTAGATTGAAAGCTTTCTATTAATCTGTGACATGAGTAGAGTATTTTGGTCACTGCTGTATATTAGTGAAAATATTAATACTGAACTAACCACCAAAGTTAGAAGAGAAGGAGCCCTGGGTCACCTGTGTAGAAAATATTTTACACACACACACACACACACACACACACACACACACACACACACACACAGAGAGAGAGAGAGAGAGAGAGAGAGAGAGAGAGAGAGAGAGACAGAGAGAGAGAGAGAGAGAGAGACAGAGAGAGAGAGAGAGAGAGAGACAGAGAGAGAGAGAGAGAGAGAGACAGAGACAGAGACAGAGACAGACAGACAGACACACAGAGACAGAAAAAATACTTCACCCTTAACATAATACATGGCTCATCTCTTGTTTCTGTTTTTCATAATATCGCCTTTATTTCATATTCTCTATAAAGTTTGATAAGAAATACTTAACAGAGTAATCAACAAACCTTAATAAACATTTCTTGACAGTAGGCCTTCCTGTCATTTTTTTTTTTCACTTTGGACTATTCATCCTTAAATGCTTGGCATTTTTCGTGCTAGTGTGCTTGAAATGGCTTTGAGGTTTTGTGGTCTGATGACACCCTGAAGAACACAGAACCCTTGAGCTTCCTTTTGCACAGTGGTCAGTTTACAGACTTTGTGAACAAGGAGGGTGGATGTGCCAAGACAGCCCTGCTGCTGGAGAGCCTCTCTGGAATTTAGACCGGTAACCCGACTCAGCAACTCATACTGGAAATCTGGCTTTTAAGGTAAGTGTTGAAGTACTGGGGTAAAGGTTTCTGCAATGACCTTGATAAAAACAGGCCTCCTGTTGTTTTCTGGGTCTAATTTGGAATCTTCAGAACCAAGTGCTATGAAAAGAAAGCTCCTCGATTTTTACCACAAAGCTCTGTTCTAAAAAGAATTGCCTTCTCCTTCCTGTGTGTGACATATCTTCTGAAAATGAAGTCAAGTTTGTATTAGGTATTAAAGTGGACACACTTATTTCAGAATTTGTCCCAAAAGAGAAACAGAAATGAATCCCAGTTACAGCATCATAGAGGACTTGGTGTTAGATTTATAGACAGTTATTTAGAGACTTACCTTTAAAATGATGTGGTTTTTAGTATAAAGTCCCTTTAATGCTTTTATTGACAATGTCATCATATTTCATTTGGAACCATTCTGATAACCCTAATCAATACAAAAAAATTATCATAGCAATCACATCCTGAGAAATTTCTAAAGAAATTGGCTCAAAATAATCTGTGTGTTGTTTTACTTTTGAATTTCTGGGCGTGAAACCCAGGGCCTGCTTAGGCAAGGGAAGCACTTGGTCACTGAACTGAACTCTCAGCATACTACACTCCTTGTCATCCCAATTTTAAGTTATGTGACAGAAACACTCTAAAATTAATTTTTGAACTCATAAATAAACACCTGTACAATTAATTTTATTTTCTGAAAATGCCATTATCTCTTATATACAACTAATGGTATACTTCCAATATGTGGAATGAAATAAGATAATATTTTAAAAACAGTCATTCTCAATGATATAATATTTGTCATTTTTTTTGTATGTCTTGTTTTACTTAGTGGATTGTCCTCTGGGCTCATATGTGCTGGTAGAGATAGAAAAACCCCTTTATTTTAGACAAAGGAGTAATTTTTACTATATTTATGTCTTTATATTTTCATTACCACTGATCTATGGATGGACATTGTTAATTTTGGCTGTTGAAATATTGTAATAGTGAACATGGAGATGCTCACATCTCTCCATGATACTCCCTTCATGTCCTTAGGTACATGCAAAGAGAGGGGATTGTTGCATCATGTGAATTTACTTTATCAATGAATCCATGTGTACTTCAAAGTATGCTTCCATGTGTGTCTTTATATCTATGTATATCACTCTGTGATTTGCAATTTTGTTGATGCATTCATACAACTATTAAAGTGACTAGAAATGCAAAAAAAAAAAAAAGTCACTCTCTGACTCTACAAAGCTAGCTCTGTCCTTTTTCTAAATGTATTCTTGCAAGTCACTAAATTCACTGTGCTTCAGTTTCCTCACAGCTACAGAATATAATTGAGAAATTACTTTTTCAGTTTTACAACTCCTTATCCTGTTTTCTAAATCAATTTATAAGTTAGTACCTTAGTCAATAGGCAGAACAGGAAGAGCAGCTGGTGATCAATCAGGGGGTGGCAATTCTGTTTGTCAAAATCCTGTTTGGTTGGAGAAATATTATCTAAACCTTCTAGGCCAGAAAAGTTTGACAAACTTTTTTTTTTTAAATAAAGGCTGCATAATAATCATTTTATGCTGTGAAGGCTGAGGAAAGTTGAAGGCAACATGTTAGTATTCATGTGTCCATTTAAAATGAAACATTAAAACCACAACAACTGTTCTTAGTTCACAGCAGATACAAAAGAGAGAAGAAAGGTGGCTGGAGCTTAGGGAACAAACGTCTTTGCCCCAGGGTCCCCATTCTCCACTGTCATTTTTCATAATTTTAAAGTAAGAGGTCACCAGAATTGTTCATTTTAGCACTGGATTGTCTATAGGGTGATTTACCTATCACCTGAATTTGTCTACAAAAGTTTGAGGGGATGCAAAAATGTTTTTTAATGGGAAGAAAAGGTATACAGACCTTTTCAAATACCACAGTGGCCTAAATTCTAGCTCATGTGAAGAAAATCAGACTTATTCATGAAAATGCTCTTCCAATGTGAGACTCAGCAAGCCCTGCAAAGTTTTTAGTATTTACTATGTGAAAGCCTTTGTGTTAGCACCATAAGTAACATTGTATGCTGTCACTGCAATAATAAGTCTAGATATGATAAAAATGTTAGTCTGTTCAAATTAATGATGTCCTTCAAGGAGACTTGAGAAAAATTCCAAAACTGCTCAAGTATTTCTTTTTTATTGTAAAAGTATTTTCTTTTGTGTTACTCTTTTGCCAAATAGTAAATGGGATCTTAGAAAAAAATTGTTCACTTTGATATATTCTTACACAACTTTGGAATCCACAAAACCCTAAGGAAACAGAAGTAATTGTGTAACTGAGACCAGAGGTGTCACAGTGCTGAAATGATACCACATGTCCTACATGTCACCAAATATACCTTTAGAATCCCCTTGATTGTCAGCATTAGGAATAATGGAGGAATATATGTCAAATGTATTTGGAAAAGCTTTCTGTGTTGCTTTATTTAAATGAAACAATATGTAAAATTGTTGTGAAACACTGGACAATATTTGAAGTCATAACTATATCCATCGTTTCTTCTCGATAGTGTTTGGGATCCTGCTTGCTAACATTCTTTATTACCAGTTGTTCAGGTGTTA
Source organism: Mus musculus (assembly GCF_000001635.26). NCBI lineage: Eukaryota > Metazoa > Chordata > Mammalia > Rodentia > Muridae > Mus > Mus musculus. The sequence goes on along the minus strand of NC_000079.6, from coordinate 19,821,541 downwards.
TGGTTTTTTTTGTTTTTTGTTTTTTGTTTTGTTTTGTTTTTACAGCCTTATTGTAATTCTTGGTTAATTCTATCATCTCTTTTGGAACTGACTCTCTTTGTTCACAATGGGCACTGTAGTTCTGAGGTATCAAACCTTCCACTCAACTCTACTTAGGCAAACTTAACAGTGTCTTTTGTTTCAGTTCATTTTGGCTGATAATTAATAGTATAATAGGGTAGTGACATTTGCTTAATTAATGAATTAATGCCTGGGTAGATAGTTTGTTTCATTGGGCCAGATTTGAAGTTGTCTTGGTTGATATTCCAAGGCTACCATCATGTAGTCAGTCTGAAGGCATTAATAACAATCGGCTTCTTTACACCCTGAGTGGGAGCCACAGCCAAGGCCACCACTGCTCTATCAGGGAAAGTATCAGAGTTCTGTTGTGTGTTGATATCAGAGGCAGAATGGCAACAACCAAAGCCTTGGTGACTGCATACCAGCTAACAGACGTGTCAGAATCCCCGTTTCTTTTAGCATTTCTGGCAGTTTGGTTTCGAACACTGGATCAACAGCTCCTACCCTGATACCTGTATCTGACTGTGACATAACCAATACATCAATCACTCTGATGGTATACTCATCAACAAATTTCCCAAGAGTTGGACCTATGACCTCTATTGGAATCCTAGCATGGCTATGTTTTAACTTGCATAGCATAGCATGTTATAAACTTGTTCTGCTGTGACCATGGCAGGACACTGTGGATGACCCTGAACCAGGGCAAACACACTTTCTCCAAATCTAAGGTCTCCCTCCATATTTCTACTTAGCAACTATAATCCTTATATTAATAAGTTTCAATTCATTGAATTTGACATTTTTAAAAAAATTAACTCAGAGTCTTTCTAATTCTGGCAGCTATAACTTTGTTCTATGTCCTCCTCTTATTCTCCCAGCTTTTCAACAGCATAGCTTCCAGGGAAACATCTACATTTGGTGAAGATTTTTCTCAGAGGATATTCCAGTTAGTTAGCTTGACTCTATCCAAAAGAGTCATCCTATCCAAAAGGACTCCTAAAATACTACACTTGAAAGCATCTGAAAAGTTAGTTCATAAGTTATGCTAAGTCATCTTCCTAGTTTTCCCGTTTTACTTTATTTTGTATGCTAATAGTATTATTCATAACAACCACAATTACGTTTTGGTGATCATAGTCTCTTTAATATAATATACTGTTTACAGCAATAGACATTCTATATCTTTGCGTTCTATAGCAGAATCTGGTGCTCACTAAGCAATATCCTCAAAAATACCTAAATGAGCAAGCGAGACGATAAGGGACACCATGGCCAAGGCCATGTTAGAGGAACACTGAACGCCCTGAATGCCAGTGCTCAAAATGAACTAGCTGCAGAGTTCCAAGGCTGCTTCTCTTTTCAGATTTGAATGTAACTGTGATTTTGAAATATGTGGTTGTCTAAAGAGCCCAGTTCCTGAAGATTATGGTGACTTTTAAAAAAGAGTGGCATTTGTTGCATTTGGCTCACACAGGAGAGAGGAATGATTCTTGCAAGCTTGCTGGCACCCTAATTTCTGGGATGGGCTGGGGAGTGAAGTTTTTTCTTAATTGATTAATTAATTAACTAATTAATTTTTGCTGATGTATTTATTTATCCACTTACTTCATATCCCAATTGCAGTCTCCCACTTTTCTCCTCCTAGTCCCACCTTCACAAATGCCTCCCCCCTGTTACGGTCTCCCCTTCTCCTCAGAGAAGGGGGATGCCACTCATGCATGAAAACTCAATCTGGCACATCATGGTGATCAGGAATAAGCACATCCTTTACTACTGAGGCCAGATAATGTAGCTGTCCAGCAGCCATGGATGAACTGGGTATACCTGAAAGGGAAGCTGGAAATGAAAAAGGACTGGCGGGTGAGAGAAGGATGAAGCCAAGACAAGGGTTTCTGATCAAGGCCCAAAGTTTAATTTTCAACTCTGCATTTATATATGGAAAATCCACAGACCCATCCTTTGTTTTAGCTGGATTGAGTTGCAGAGCATCTCAGCATGTGATCAACTCCTCAAAGCTCAGGGAGGGAATTGCAAATGCAGGGAGGCCAGGTGCAGACTCCAGCCAGGTTGTAAAACCCTGGGGTTTTGTTTAGCTTACTCAAGGCTAGGGGAAGGTCACAGGATAATGGAGCCCAGTGAGGGGAAGCAGATCCAAACGCAGGCATCAGAGTCAGAGTCAATTCTCCAGTTGTTAAGGCACACACTGAAGACCAAGCTGTATATTTGCTCCAAATGTATAGAGTGCCTAGGTCCAGCCCATGCATGCTCTTTGGTTGGTGGTTTAGTTTCTGTGAGCCCCCATAGTTCCAGGTTAGGTGACTCTGTAAGTCTTCTTCTGGTGTACTTGACCCCTCTGCCTCCCTCAATCCTTCCTCCCACTCTTCCACAAGACTCCCTGAGCTCCACTTGATGTTTGACTATAGGTCTCTGCATCTGTTTCCATCAGTTGCTGGATGAAGCCTCTCAGATGACAGTTATGCTAGGTTCCTGTCTACAAGCACAGCAGAGTATCATTAACAGTGACAGGGGCTGGTTCTCTTCCACGGGATGGGTCTCAAGTTGGCCCAGTCATTAGTTGTTCATTCCCTCTATCTCTGCTCCATCTTTATCCCTGCCCATCTTGTAGCCAGGACAAATTTTTGGTTGAAGATATTGTGGGTGGTTTGGTGTCCCCCCTCTCTCCACTGGAAGTCTCAACTGACTACAGGAGGAGGTCACTTCACTCTCCATATTCCTGGCTATAAAGAGTCTCAGCTACGGTAACTGCCATGGACTCTTTAGACCCTTCCCAATCCCAGGTTTCTGGCTTATCCAAGAGGTGCGCTTCTTTGATTTCCATGCCTCTCCCAGTCCTGTCCCAGACTGTGTTACTCTCAGAACATCTTATCTCCACCTCTGATCCCCTCTGATCCCCTTCTTACACACTTTTCTCTCCCTTCATTCACCTCTGATGTCTATCTATTTCCCCTTCTAAGTGAGAGTCAAGTATCCTTCCTTGGGCCCTCCTTGTTACTTAGCTTTTTTGGGCCTGTAGATTGTAGAGTGGTTATTCTGTACTTTATGGCTAATGTATAAGTGAGAACATACTAAGAGTGTCTTTCTGGGTCTTGGTTACCTCATTCAGGATGATCTTTTCTAGTTGCATTAATTTGCCTGCAAATTTCAAGATGTCTTTGCTTTTAATATCTGAGTAGTATTCCATTGTATAAATGAACCACATTTTCTTTATCCATTCTTCAGTTGAAGTACATATAGGTTGTTTCCAGTTTTTGGATATTATGAATAAAGCTGCTATGAAAATAAATGAGCAAGTGTCCTTGCGATATGGTGGAGCATCTTTTGTGCATATGCCCAAGAATGTCATAGCTGGGTCTTGAGGTAGAACTATTCCCAGTTTTCTGAAAAACATCCAAATTGATTTCCAAAGTGGTTATACAAGTTTGCACTCCCACCAGCAAAGGGGGAGTGTTCCCTTTCTTCATGTCCTTCCCTGCATGTGCTGTGCCTTGAGGTTTGTTTGTGTTTTGCCATTCTGATATGTGTAAGGTGGAAACAGAGCTGTTTTGATTTTTCATTTCCCTAAAGACTAAGGGTGTTGAACATTTCTTTAAGTGCTTCTCAGCCACTAGAGACATTCCTCTGATGAGTATTTTCTGTTTAGCTCTGCACACCACTTGTTAATTGAGTTAGGTGGTTTGTTGGTGTCTAACTTCTTGAGCTCTTTATATTTTCTAGATATTACCTCTCTGTCCAGTGTAGGGTTGGTGAAGATTTTTTTTCCCAATTCATGTATGGTCATTTTGCCTTACAGGTACCTTTCAATTTCATGAGGTCCCATTTATTGATTGTTGATCATAGAGCCTAGTGTTCTGCTCAGGAAGTTGTCTCCTATGCCAATGAGTTCAATGCAGTTCCCCACTGTTAGATTTACTATGTTTAGTTTTATCTTGAGGTCATTTGATCCACTTGCACTTGAGTTTTGTGCAGGGTGTTAGATAGCTATTTCTATTGATTCATGAGCGTGGGAAATTTGCCCATGTTTAGATATCTTCCTCAATTTCCTTCCTCAGAGATGTGAAGTTCTTGTTTTATTGCTCTAGCTAGGCTAGGACTTCAAGTACTAGGATAGGATTTCAAGTACTATATTAAAAAAATAGGGAGAAAGTGAACAGCCTTGTCTTGTCCCTGATTTTAATGAAATTGCTTTAAGTTTTTCTCCACTTAATTTGATGTTAGCTATTAGCTTGCTGTATATCACTTTTATTATATATAGGTGTGCATCATGTATGCTTGATCTCTCCAAGTCTTTTAACATGAATGGGAAATGGATTTTTCAAAGGCATTTTCAGCATCTAATGAAATGATCTTTTTTTTTTTCAGTTTATTTATATGGTAGATTACATTGATGGATTTTCATACATTTAACCATCCCTGCATCCCTGGGATAGAGCCTATTTGATCATTGTGAATATTTTTGATGTTTTCTTGGATTTAGCTTAGGATTATTTTATTGAGTACTTTATATAATGTTCATAAGGGAAATTGGTCTGAAGTTCTCTTTCTGTGTTGAATCTTTGTGTGCTTTAGGTATCAGGATGACTTTAGCTTCATAGAATGACTTTAGCAATATCCCTTCTGAAGAAGCTTGTCCTGATGCTGCTTGTATTCTAATGCTAAATACTGGCTTCTCAAGAAGTGGCTGCCCCTGAGAAGCATATCCTCTTATATACCAAGTGATGCTATGTGAACCTTGCTCTCCAGTTTAACTGGTCAATACAAGGCTTGGGTGGTTTAGGTGTCATGGTGATTGTGAACTCATAGAATGAGTTTGGCAATCAATGTTCCTTCTGTTTCTATTTTGTGGAATAGTTTGAGAAGTGTTCTTCTAAATTTTGTAGAGTTCTGTGTTAAAACTCTTTGGCCTTGAGCTTTTTTGGTAGGGAATCTTTTAATGACTGCTACTATTTCCTTAGGGGTTATAGGACAACTTAAATCGTTAACAAATCAATTGTTAATTGATTTAGCTTTGGAAAGTTTTAACAATCAAGAAAATCACCCATTTCATTTCCAGGTTTGTAGTATAAAGGCTTTTGAAGTAAGACCTAATGATTCTTTGGATTTCCTTAGTGTCTGTTATGTCTCCCTTTACATTTCTGATTTTATTAACTTATATACTTATTACTGTCTTTTTGCCTTTTAGTTAGTTTGGCTAAGGGTTTGTCTATCTTGGTCTATCTTGCTGATGCTCTCAAAGAACCAGCTCTTAATTTTTTTTTTATTTCACACACACACACACACACACACACACACACACACACACACACACACACACACACACACAAACACACACAGTGTTTATTTTAACCCTGAGTTTGATTGTTTTCTGTTATCTCCTTCTTTTGGGTATGAGAGCTTTTTGTTCTAGAGCTTTTAGATGCTCTGCTAAGTTGCTAGTATGCGATCTCTCCAGTTTCTTTATGAAGGTGCTTTGTGCTATGAACGTTCCCCTTAGCAATGCTTTTATTGTATTCCATAAGTTTCGGTATGTTGTGCCTTCATTTTCATTGAATTCTAGATAGTCTTCTATTTCTTCCCTGACTCAGTGTAGGCTTTCTGTTGTTTTTATTGTTGTTAAAGTCTAGCTTAAATCCATGGTGGGCTGATAATATAAAAGAGATTATTTGAATTTTGCTGTATCTGTTAAGGCTTGCTTTGTAACTGACTGTATGGTCAATATTTGGAGAGGTTCCATGGAGTGTTGAGAAGAAGGCATGTGTGTTTGGGTAAAGTGTTCTTTAGATATATGTTAGGTCCATTTGCTTCATAACCTCTGCTAACTTCATTTTCTCTCTGTTTAGTTTCTGTCTGTATAACCTATCTATTGATGAGTAGGGTATTGAAGTCTCCCACTATTAATGTATATGTTTTGATGTATTATTTAAGCTTTAGTAACATTTATTTGTAAATGTGGTTGCCCTTGCATTTGGACCATAGATGTTCAGAATTGAGATGTCATCTTGGTCTTGGTCAATTTTTCCTTTGATGAATGTGAAGTGTCCTTCTCTATCTCTTTTGATTAATTTTGATTGGAAGTGTATTTTATTAGATATTAGAAATGGCTACTCCAGCTTCCTTCTTGTGTCTGCTTGGAAATATAGATACACACACACACACACACACACACACACACACACACACACACACACACGCACACACACACACACACATACATACACATGTATACATACACTACCACCACCACCATCATTAGAATAACAGAAATTAACAATCTTTGGTCACTAATTCCTCTCAGCAGCTATGGATTCAATTACCCAATAAAAAGGCACAGGCTAGCAGAATAGATCTGTAAACAGAATCCATCATTCTGCTGCATACAAGAAACAAACTGCAGCAATAAAAATAGACATTACATGAGAGTAAAAGTCTGAAAAGAAGTTTTCCAAGCAAACAAACCCAAGAAACAAGCTGAAGTAGACAGTCTAATATCTATCTAATAAAAAATAGACTTTGAACCAAAATTGATCAAAAGAAATGGGGAGTGGTTTTATTGATCACTTTCTGCCCTTTGGGGAAATGGACAGGAAGACACACCCTGTGGAATGTTGTATGTAAATAGTAGGCTTTTTGTTTTTTTGTGTGTGTGGTTTTTCGAGACAGGGTGTCTCTGTATAGCCCTGGCTCTCCTGGAACTTACTTTGTAGACAAGGCTGGCCTTGAACTCAGAAATCTGCCTGCCTCTGCCTCTCTGCCTCTCTCTCTACCTCTCTCTCTGCCTCTCTGCCTCTCTGCCTCTCTGCCTCTCTGCCTCTCTGCCTCTCTGCCTCTCTGCCTCTCTGCCTCTCTGCCTCTCTGCCTCGAGTGTTTTCCAAACAGGTCAAAAGTCAGATAAGAGAGAATGGGATTCCATTCTGCTCCATAACAAACACTTTTGTTCTGTGCCCCACCATCTGCCTACCTGAAGGTGCACGCTGCTCAGGGCTTCCTCACATTTGGATGGAGTAGAGGAGGGACTTGGGGGATTCCTTTTTGCTTCAAAAATAATATCTTAAAAAAATAATATTCAATAATTAGCAGCTAGTTAGTTTTCTTCTCAGAGGAAATTTAAATTTTATTTATATATTTGTTAAAATATTTCACTTAATGCAAAGAAATACAGTTTAGATATTTAATAACAGTATAAGAAATAATTTGATATAGTTTTACAGAGAGAAAAAGAGAAGGTATTTCAGGTTACATGCTCCTTTAAATTTTAAGTTGAAAAAAGTTTTGGAGACAGTGAGATTTTGTCTCATAACAATTTCAGAAAATAATAACAAAAGGCAGCATTGTGCTGTGTATCTGGTATTATTTCTTATGCCTTCTCATGTGAAATGAGGCATCTCATCTATCTCCTGCTGCTGCTTCCTCACTCCAGGGAACATAGCAGAGATGTACCACTTACTTTGTGATAGACTGTGTGAGCATCATCCTTGGTAAACATCATCCATTGTTCTTCTGTTTAGCAATTGTCCTGAAGAAATGTTTTTGAAAATCCCTAAAGAGATCCACTCTGATGCATCCCTGAATGCTTGCTCCCTCCATAGGAATTCACTGTTCCTGGTTGGAAACCCTTGTTTGCTTTCACTTCTACAAATTTGGACTCTCCTTCTGACATCTAAGTAAGTGTAGCACCAAATAGAAGATGTCAAAAACCAGGCCATCTTTGGTAAGAAGAAGCACTGAACAGAATGTGGCCTCTCTAGGTCTGAGTCAGCTCCAATGTTGCAAGTGACTCCTACTTTTCACGTACAATGGGCTCAGCTGGACCACCCTTTCCTCATCCTGGGGAGGTTCTTTGTAGAAGACAAATACCTCTTTTTCTGCTGTTAAAATTACAATTATGGTGATGGACCTACTTACATATGTTAATATAGTTCATTTGCTTATTATATTAATTTTGTTGGACAGACAGAATAATCATATTATCCATTTTCAGTTGACACTTGCTTTTATCTTCCCCAAGCTAAACTGTACGTATCAAGCAATTTTTCTGATTTTCTTTCTCTCCAAGTCCTTCATAATCTCTTTTGTATAGTTATTTTCTAAGAACTTGATAGAATTAAGGCATTTGTAGAAATATGTCCATGTAATATTTGTTCTTTTGTATAATGAAAAATATTCTTGCTTCCAAGAGTCTCATAAAAAATAATTGAGCTATGTTATCTTGTCTTCCTTCATCAATGGCTAGGATGAGTAGAACTTTACTCTGAACAGATTCCACCATGAACATTTTGCACATCACTTACCATGGTTTTCCAGCCTGCTTCCCTGAAAGCACTGAACTTTCTCTTCTCCATAATGTTCCAAACAAGAGAAATTAAAAGTTTAGTGTCAAATTTTCTTTGTGGGCAGAGATCAGAAACAGGCTCATTAAAATCCTTGACCTTGGCAAAGGCATTTATAGAAATAGGAAGTGGTTATATAATCCTTGCCAGACTAATACTTGTTAGTAGAATATTGGTTAGAATAAATATGAAGAGGATGGGAAAATCACTATCCAAGTGCCTGGGTGAGTGCCTAGTTTGTTGATTTTCTAGAATAAGTTTTTTCTTCTGATTTTTAGTTATTTAATATTCCATGCAATGCATTTTGATCATTCTTACTCTTCATTACCTAACTATACTAGGCCAATTAACTCTTCCCTTACTATCCAGTCTGTGTCTCCTTTGTCTTTCAGGGTCAATTTGTGTTGCTCAAATAACTTCTAAAGAAGCATGGTCAATTTATCAGTTTTCTTAGTTCTTTTTCCCCCTTTCTTTCCTCTCTCTGAATATCGTTAATACCTTATTGGCTTTTGGTGGAATCACACTAAATCCCTCTCTTCGTGCTAGGATTTGGTCTGGCTTAGGCTTGTCCAGGGTGTTTGCATGCTGCTGCAACTGTAGTGAGTTTCTGTGTGCATCTGCAATGTTGTATCAGATGATAATCCTTCCTTGTAGTCATCCACTGCATCTGACTCTTCTACTCTTTCTGTCCGCTCTTCTGTGATAATCCCAAACACTGGAAGAAGGGATGAGATACATATGCTTCACTCAGGACTAAGCATTTGCTATTCTCTTATTCATTGTACATTGGCCAATTGTGTGTTTCTATTTTAATCATTATGTACAACAAATAGAAGCTTCTCTGATGAGGGTTGACTCATGCATTTATGTAAGGGTATAAGAAGTCATTGGCAGTCAGTTAATCCTATGTAGTTTAATACATTTAGAAGAATAGTAGTAGTAAGTTCTTCTCTAGGGACTATGACCTCTGTATAGTTGTAGTTTCTTGGCCTGAGGATTATACTAGATATGGGTTGTAGCTTGTGAAATGGGACTTAGATTCACTCATGGAGTGTTTGGTTACTCCCACCATGTTTGTGACACTATTGCACCAGCGTGCAGTATATACACGTCTACAGTAGTAGTTTTCCATATGACTTTTCTGAAAATTCTTTAGTGTTATTTATTCCTGTCATTTTCTCTCTTCTACCTTGCTATCCTTTCTTCCACCCCGATTTAGCCTTTCTTATGACATAATTACTTTTTCTTTTTCAGATATATTTTTGCCTGCACATATCTGGGTGGGGGTGCCAGATCCCTTGGACCTGGAGTTACAGAGAGTTGTAAGCTGTCTTGTGGCTGCTGAGAATCAAACTCAGATCCTCTGGAAGAGCAACCAGTGCTTTTAACTACTGAGCCATCTCTTCCGCCCCTCATAATGACAGTTTCACCCTTTATACCAGTGTATTCTACTTTCTCTCCCTTGGAAGACCCTTTCCAGCAGGCATCTATGCGAGCTTCACTGACAGCAGACAGACAACCCATGGAAGCAAGAATGCAGTTTGGCGCAACATGACTCTGTAGCCAAACTCTGTAGCCATGACTTTCAAACTGGAAATCTGACCCTTCTTTGCCTATTTTAGGCTTATTTATTGTCTTAGTCAGGGTTTCTATTCCTGCACAAACATCATGACCAAGAAACAAGTTGGGGAGGAAAGGGTTTATTCAGCTTACACTTCCATACTGCTGTTCATCACCAAGGAAGTTTAGGACTGGAACTCAAGCAGGTCAGAAAGTAGGAGCTGATGCAGAGGCCATGGAGGGATGTTGTTTACTGGCTTGCTTCCTTTGGCTTGCTCAGCCTGCTCTCTTATAGAATCCAAGACTACCAGCCCAGAGATTGTCCCACCCACAAGGGGCCTTTCCCCCTTGATCACTAATTGAGAAAATGCCTTACAGTTAGTTGGATCTCATGGAGGCATTTCCTCAACTGAAGCTCCTTTCTCTGTGGTAACTCCAGCTGTGTCAAGTTGACACAAAACTAGCCAGTACAATTGACCCCTTGTCAACTTGACACACAAACACATCACTAGTAAGCCTCAACCCTTACATTCTTATTCACCCCAAGGTCTAAATAACTTTAAATGTCCCACAGTCTTTACATAGTCTTAAAATTTCAATCTTTTTAAAGTATCCATCTCTTTTAAAATCCAAAGTCTTTTTACAATTAAAAGTCTCTTAACTGTGGGTTCCACTAAAATAGTTTCTTCCTTCAACAGGGAAAATATCAGGGCATAGTCACAATCAAAAGCAAAAATCAATCTCCAACCATCCAATGTCTGGGATCCAACTCACGATCTTCTGGTCCCCTCCAAGGGCTTGGGTCACTTCTCCAGCCATGCCCTTTGTAGCACACGAGTCATCCTCTAGGCTCCAGATGCCTGTATTCCACTGCTGCTGCTGCTCTTGGTGTTCATCTCAGGGTACTGGCATCTCCAAAACACTGCATGACCCCTTCAGTCCTGGGCCGTCAATTGCAACTGAGGCTGCACCTTCACCAATGGCCTTCCATGGCCTCTCACAGTGCCAAGCCTCAGCTGCTCTGCGTGACCCCTTTATGCCTTCAAACCCAGTACCACCTGGGTAACTCTTATAGATTACCAAGTCCAGCCACAGCACAAGGTACAACCTGGGCTATCTCTGGAACACAGCCTCTGTGCTCTCAAAAAACACTTCCCAGGAGATATCACCTCAATGATGCTGGTCTCTTCTTAATCACCGCTAATTTCTTTGTTCCAGCTATCCAGCATCAATAGTCCCAGTAATGCAAAGTTTTTGCTTTAGTAGTTCTGGTATCTTGTTAATCACAGCTGATTCTTTAGCCCCAGTTAACCAGAACTACAGAATCTTCACAACCAAAACAGCAATGGCCCTGAAAAGAGTCTTTAATTTTCCCTCTGAAATTTCACAAGCTAGACCTCCATCTTCTGCACTGTTTTCAACATTATCTTCCAAGCTCCTACACAATATCTGACAGATATCCTACACAATATCTTAACAACGAATGGATCTTCAAACCCAAAGTTCCAAAGTTCTTCCACAGTCCACCCAAAACATGGTCAGGTTGTCACAGGAATACCCCACTATGCTGGTACCAATTTGTCTTATTCAGGGTTTCTATTCCTGCACAAACAACATGACCAAGAAGCAAGTTGGGGAAGAAAGGGTTTATTCAGCTTACACTTCCATACTGCTGTTCATCACCAAGGAAGTTTAGGACTGGAACTCAAGCAGGTCAGGAAGCAGGAGCTGATGCAGAGGCCATGGAGGGATGTTCTTTACTGGCTTGCTTCCTCTGGCTTGCTCAGCCTGCTCTCTTATAGAACCCAAGACTACCAGCCCAGAAATGGTCCCACCCACAAGGGGCCTTTCCCCCTTGATCACTAATTGAGAAAATGCCTTACAGTTGGATCTCATGGAGGCATTTCCTCAACTGAAGCTCCTTTCTCTGTGATAACTCCAGCTGTGTCAAGTTGACACAAAACTAGCCAGTACATTTATGCTCAGCATAATCTGCTGAAAACCATTTTTGTAATGATTTAACTCAATCCCATGTGTACAATAAAACATGCCCAAATCCATTTGAGGAACAAAGTAAGCTAAATATAGATCGGATGTGAGTTCATTGAAAGTCTTTGTAAAGTATGACACCTTTTATAAAAATAGGTAGTATAGATTGACTGAAAAGAAAAGTTTATGAGAGTGGGCCTAAAGGACTGTCTTCAGCCACATCAGCCACACAGATTGTGCGAGGTCAGCAGGTTAGAAAACACAGCTGCTTCAGGCTTCTGGGTGAAAATGGGTTTTGTACTCTTTCCCTTGAGGGTACAAGCCCTCTGGGCTTTACCTTCCAGGGTCCCCCAGTGCAGTTGTTCTTAACCTGTGGAATGGAACACTTTGGGTGGTAAAATGACATTGTCACAGGGCTCATGTAAGAGTGTTGGAAAACATAGACATTTGCATTACAATTCATAATAGTAGCAAAATTAATGGTTATGAAATAGCAACAAAAGTAATATGTGGCTGAGGGTTATCACATGAACTGAGTTACAGGATCAGAGCATTAGAAAGGGTGAGAATCACTGCCCTAGTGCATGTTTATGAGCGCAAAAGATCTCTGTGTCTCCAATACCATGGGTTCTTAGTAATTTACTGACCTCTGTGAGTATTCCAAATAAAGCTCACATATTGATAGTTCAAAGCTAACATCTACAAAGAAGAAAAGCCATGTGATATTTGTCTTTCTGGGTCTGAGTTACTTCATTCAGGCTGACTGTTTTTGTCTCCATCCATTTACTTGCAAATTTTATGATTCCAGTTTTCTTAATAGCTGAGTAATATTCCATTGTGGTAGTGTACCATATTTTCATTATCTGCCCACTAGTTTATGGGCAGTTAGGCTGTTTCCATTTCCTGAATATTGTGAAAAGAGCGGCAATGACCATGGGTGAGCAAGTATCTCTTCTCTATAGTAGGATACAGACATTTAGGTATGTGTTCAAGAGTAGTGTAAATGGAGCAGATGGATCTGTTTTCAGCTGTTTGAGGCACCTTCATACTGACTCACATAGCCTTTGTCTTGTCTCTGTCCCTCATCTGAGCTAACACAAGGCTTGGAAAACATGTGAATGAATATGAATTCACTAGCAGCTCAAGTAGTGCCCAAAGTAGAGCTTAACAATGCAGCAGTTGCCAGCTGGCAGCTCTGGTAGGAAGTTACCCGGGGCTTGGCACTTTACCTTATGTAGGTAAAAGACTGAGACTTTGGGGAGGATTAAGGCAAAGCTTGATATGGGACAGAGTAAGCACTCAATGAATGCCCAGTCTCTTTACTACTAGCTCCTGAGCACATCAGCTCCTTCTTTAAAGGTCCTTTGTAGAAGGCACTACAGTGTTTCAGCCGCAAGACCACCGAACCTTATCATGTTAGTTCAGTCTCACGTGTAGCTTAAGTTGAGGTGAGACATGTTGCACAGTTCAGGGAGATGTTCACGCTGCTTTGCTGAGCTCACGCTATGCCCATGTTCTCCATCTAGAGAAATTTCTGTTAGACTGCCCTGTTCTGCAAGTATGGGATGCACACTGCTTAGGTGTATTGCGATTTACAGTTGAGTACTGCACAGCAATGGGAATTAATTTAAACACCCTCCCATCACTGGACTGTATCCATTAGTTCAGGATGTATGCACACTCCTGCATGTTTCCTAAATGCACAGTCTCCAGCAGTCTTACTAGTAGTATCTGTAAGTTGGTAGCTCAGGGAGTTGATAATCTACTGTAGCATTGACGTGAGGCTAAAGCAGAGGGTGCGGACATCTTCGTAGGAAGTTGTGTGCCCACCAGTGTTGGCCAAATGTTTATTCTCTTTATACATTTTTCTGGAGTTTGTGTCAAACCTCCTCTGACCTGACTGGAAAAATCAGTTTCACTCACCAAATGCCTTAACTTTCCCAAGTGAACAGTTTTCACACATTAGTCTCTCCAGTAATAATGAGAATACGAACATATCAATCTATTTCTTTTGCTCTTATTTGTCAGTTATAGATTTTAATTATTTCTAGAAAATTGGTTTAGATTTATTCACGCGCGTACAGTTTAACATTTTGCTTTATAATTTTTAGTTTCTTTCTTAGATGATTTTCTTTCTTTCTTAGATATGTCCTCTAGATTTTTCTTTATTGAAGGTACTCTCTTTTTTTTTTTTTTTTTGTTTGCATGAAAAGGCATTATTTTACTCACATTCCTCAATGGCAATCCCACTAGGTACACCTTGTAGCTGATGGTCATCTTCCCTTGCTCCTAGGACAATACCCTGCACATTACCTGGCTTCTATCACTGCCTCAAGAAGTCTCCTTTGTAATGGGCTTTCATTTTTATCAATTTGTCTTAGTCAGCATCTCCTACACATTACCATTCTGGGGTTCACTCATCTGTGTCTGTATATTTTTTTTTTCAAATTCTACTTAAGAAATTTGGCCTTTATCAAATAGAATGATTGATGCTTTTCTCCAATTCTGGAGAATTTTCAGCCATCATCTCTCTAAAAAAGTTATTTGCTTCACTCTCACTATTGCTTATTCTGGGACAAATTTATCCTCCATGGGGCTCCTCTTTAGTGATTTCATTTTCCTCACAGGATCACAGGGCAGTTGCTAGGAAACAGAACTGAAACCCAGTTCTTTGGGCTGGAAATTGGCTGTATCTCTTCCTTAGTAGCTGTGTGGAAATGGGTGGGCTCCTTAGTCTTTCTGTGCCTTGGTGCCCTCAGTTCTAAAAGCACAGAGGCTGCGCTGGGCTTCATGGCATCCTCATGACTTAAACGAGGCTGCACCTTTCTGAAGCCTGTGTGCAGTGTGTTTATTCCCATGCTTCCCTTTGAAGAGTGTTTATTCTTTATTGCACATAATTCACTAAGTTTTACTCTCTGTGTTTAATGTTTCCCTTGAGAGTCTAGTTTTATGACTATACCTTTTATTTTTGAAAGTTAACTTTTAAAAAGTAACTTTTAGGTTTTTAATTTTTAAGACGTCTGAGCAAATGACTTTCAAGAGGCAAGACGTCTTAAATTTGCTTTCAATATATTCTTTTATTGTTTTGCATATTTTATTAGACTTAGAAGCCCCACCCCCAGCCCCAAGCTTCTTCAGCCAGATATTCAGAGCTTCTCAGACTAAGATTTCACCTTTGGGGGTGGGGGGAGAGGAGGTGGTGGCTGTGAGGGCACCTGGATACTTTCAGGTAGAATTGTTTGAAGAGAATTTATTTCTCATCCCCTGAAAATAAAAACGTGAGCAAGAAGATGTACTTTGTCTTGCACCAGAGAGGATTGTTCTGCAAGCTTCTTTCCTTTCAAGTCAGCTTTGTGTAGTCGATTAACAGTCTGACTTTAACCTTGACTTAGACCATGGCTTTGTCTTCTGTGTTCTCTGCATACTGGCCTGCTAACCTTACCAAACTACATTTCTAGATCCTCCTTTCCCCCACCCCCATAAGGAGGTGTTCTGTTTATTTCATCCATGATTTTTAAATCATTTTAAACTATCTTGTAGCTAGTGTGAGAGAGCTTCCCTAGTGTGTACAAGGCACTGGGTTTAATGTCAACAATGTCCTTCCAAAACAGAGGGCGGGGGGAGCTTTCTGAAAATTCTTGTTGGCAGCTTAAGACATGTTGTACTGTTAACAGAGGATCACCCTTATTTCATTGTTCTATATGGTTCATGCCTAGTTATCATTAGGTTATCAGTGACAAGCTTGATGTCAATGCTTTTTAAACAAATAATTCATGTGTGTAGTTGCTATTACTTAGGTCCTTCTCCAATGAGACTGAAAAATTTCGTTTTCATTCCGAACACAAACAATTTAAAAATACTAAGGTTGAAACTAGTGTCAAAGCTCTGAAAAGAATAAATAATCTCTACTTGTCTCTTTGAGATTCTTCCAATCACACAGGAATGTAGCAGGGCTTAGGGGCAGGATAAGTCCTAAAGTACTTTTTCATAGGCACAGCCAGCTATGAGTATCTACAGATTCTATAGTCTTCAGCTCAACCAATCAGTGAAAATTGGAGTTATTCAGAAAAAAGCCCATGCTTTGTGCTGGGCCCATGCTTGTGTTTACAAGGTGATTTTCTCACCATTGCTCCCTAAACACGATCACACCTATTTTGAAAGCATGTGAATAAAGTCACACCAGTGTTTAGAGACGACTAAAATTATATATGGGTATGTAATAGAGTTTGTGAGCCCTGGGAAAAGACCAGAGACTCAATACATTTATGATTAAAAGATTTATTATCTGCTAATGGTGTGCAAACAATTGCATATCAGTAGCAAATAAGAACCCAAAGATCGTGGTCTAGTGACTTGCTAGGTATGGTTGGCAGAGGCTCTGGCAAAGTGACATTCAAGTGGTGAGGGGAAAATGTGACCATAATCAAGGGGAAAAGATGTTTGATGCCAAATCTTGTCCTTTGCACTGTTGCCCCTTATAAGCAAGGAAGACGTAGATTTTTATGGTGTGTTTTTCTTTTCACATAGGTGGTAATGACTGACTCTCGACTATGAGTCTGAGCATGGACAAAGGAATATGAGACACTGATTTCTATGTGAGTTACTGTCCAACTGCTCTTTGCTTTCAAACAACAGCCACTCACCCACCTGCCTGCTCCTCACTCCTCTTTCCCTTTCTCTCCCATGCCTCCGTAACTCACTTCTCTTTGCTTTACTGTGTCCTGTTAAAGAGTCTAGTGGTAGATCCAGGTGAACTGTGCTCAGCCCTGGGTGGAAGTTCTTGAGAACAGAATAACCTCAGACAGGAGCCTATGGGAAAAACACTGCCTTCAGGGCTGCCAGGCGCTCTTGAACCTCCTGGAGCCTCTCACATGTTAATATTAAATGCTTATTGCTTGCCAAGGGGATCATAAATATTTGTAAATTTGGTGGTGAGAGCTAGGGCTTGTGTATATTTACTATGTTACAGGGCAGATATTTTCATCTGGTTTTATAAAGGAGGAAATTCTAGGAATGGGAAGGACGAAGAGATATCCAGATCAACTGCTAAGTATCCCACTGTATTCTGGTTTTCCTAACAATAGCTTTTCTATGTCTCCAGTTTTGAAGTTATAATTTATGAAGATTATTGACAAGCTAAGATGTTCAAATAAGCTACATGCAGAGTATAATACCTTCTTTTTCACTGTCACTATCAACCAACACTTATCAAAAGTATTATCAAAAGTATGTTTTAGGTAGATTCTTGAATGCATTTATAAAGCACATAATAGAACAGTTTTTAGATGAAGGAAGTATCATGATCATCTGAATATATTAATTCAGGATATGTTAGTTGTGGGCACACTATGTCAGCTTCTAAATATAGCTCAGCTAAATGGAAGTAAGCAAAGCTTCATTTAGAGCTTTATAGTCACATACCACTACAACCCTCCTTTCCTCAGTAACGAAGGATGGCAAGATTCAAAGGGAGACAAAGGCTGGGAGCAAATGAAGAAGGAAGGAGAGAGCAGTTCATGAGAAAATTGTGTTTGGGAAGGAAAAATAGACTGTAATTAGAAAGCTCCCGAGACTACTAACCACAGTGCGCTTGCTGCACAGAAATCAGCTGCTCTTTGTCTGACAATGGCACAGTCTGCCCCTGAAAACAAAGTGAATTCTCTGGCCCTGGAAGCTTCTAGATACTAGAAAAATCCTCCAAACAGAAGAAAACATTGGAGTATGCACGACCTCTAAGCTAACAGGTAGCCTCTAAGGTGCTCTGGCTGCAGATATTAGCTCTTGGAAATGCCACAGCAGCCCAGCAGATTTAGAAGTCAAATTTGATAAGAGCTTGAGCTGAGGCATAATTAGGACAGATGTTGAACCCAGGTAAAGAACTTAGTCACTGACGTGAGTCCCAAATCTAGTCTCTAGTGCTACAGGCATTTAAAAAAAAAAAAAAAGACAAAACAAACAACGAAAATCTGTTCTCTGAAAATATTCTTGGAGAAAAAGCTGGACCAGAGAAGAAGCCTTTGTTCTAACTAAGTAGGATATTGTTTTGAACTTGATTTTACGAGTGGAATAGGCATTTCTTCCCCCTTGCTTTTGCAAGTACTAGCAAGGAGACAGCAGAGTGAGATTCCATCTTCAGAGAGCAGCCAAACCCAAGCCAACTGGGAAAACTTGGGAAAATGAACATTGTGTTGTGTGTGAGGTAGATGCTATCCAACATCAGGCAGAGCATCCTGGGTTGCTCCTGGGTAAAAGCAGATTCATTCAAAGTGCTGTGTGGGGAGAGGAAGCAGAGGCATCTGTAGGGCACTGACTCCATAGATCCTGAGTTCATCTCTGGCATAAGTATTGAAAGTGACCAGAATGGTAGTGCAACAAGAAGGTGCAAAACTCAAAGGCTTTGCTTAAGAAATGTATTCAAATATGTCAATATAATGCCTCTTATTGTTCTTTGTAGTCTATTAGTTATTGTTGTTATTGAGAAATTCCACTTGCATATAATGTCTTGAGATGAGTTTTCTACCAAGTCCTCTTATCTTGCTCCTATCTCTATCAACCTCTCCTCAACCCCTCCTTCTCTTTTCTAGAATTAAAGTCTTTTTTATTTTATGACTCATTTGATTTAACCAGTGCCATCTGGGTGACATTTATATTGGAACTATCCACTGGTTTCTGATGGGGTCATTAGTGGAAATACAGTGGAAGACAATAAGCAATCCCCACCTTCCAAATCTATTAGCATCAAATAGTTCATCAGTGATGAGTGGAGCTCCTGACTCCCTCCCCCCATATTCATGCCTTACAGTTGATGGGCTCAATCTTGTGAAGACTCACTGGTTTGTGGTTGTAATGGCTATGTCTTACCCAGAAGGTGAACAGTATTCAGATCCCACTTGGACCTAGGATATCTTCCACCATTGAGTTTTGTCCATGTTTACAGTATGAGCCATGGGTTCCCTTCTGTAGAGAGCTCAAATTCAGAGAGGAGTCAATGACCCCTACAGCAATAGTGCTAATACTGCATAAGTGGGTGAATCTTTCCTGGCAGATTGGTCTCAGGGATTGTAGGATTCACGGCTGTTTAAGACCATTGGTGCCTTTTCTCCCCGAGCAGCCTGCATGGCTCATTCAAGGACTATAAAAGATAGCTCATAGGGAGGAAGCTCCCAGCTCATTTCCAACTTGATCTCACTCCACCATGCACACGTGGAGCATGCTTCCTTCAGCAATACAGACTGATGGAGAGTTTATTAAACTGTGTTTAAGTAAAGGCAAGAAAAAAATATACATATAGACACAAATTCCATTCTACATCCAAGAATGTTGTTTAGTTAACAATACTAAAGTTACTGCCTTTAATGGAGAAATTCAAGGCACTTTTGTGTGGTTGGGAACTATTGCATTAGTAGCTTAAACACACTTGTCTTTCTTGTTTTTCAAGGGCATCTTAAACTTTACTTTTTTTTTTTTGTAATACTGTTTAATGGAAACAGTAGCTCATCTAGGGGAAGCATGGTTTACATAGTATTTACATGTGTTCTTGGATATAGAATACACATTTGTTTTTTACCTGTACACTGGGTTAACTTTTTCTTACTTCTGGAGCAGTATTCTTATCCTAAATGAACATTAATGTACTTGGTATATGTTGCCTGGTAGATTTCTAGAATCATTACCAATTTCAATTCTATCAAGTTATATATTTTTATTCTTGCCAGCACTAAAGATTATCATCGTATATTAATTAATTAATTAATTAATTAATTAATGCTTAGGTGAAAGAAACTTAGTACTTTTATTCATTTAAAATTTCACTCATTTGAGCCGGGTGTGGTGGCGCACGCCTTTAATCCTAGCACTTGGGAGGCAGAGGCAGGCGGATTTCTGAGTTCGAGGCCAACCTGGTCTACAGAGTGAGTTCCAGGACAGCCAGGGCTACACAGAGAAACCCTGTCTCGAAACAAACAAACAAACAAACAAACAAAAACCCAAACAAACAAACAAACAAACAAATGTCACTCATTTGAAAACCACTAATGGCAAATGTGAATTAAACTTGTCAGTACAATACATAAAGAGCAGTAAACACGAGACGAGCTCCACTGAGTGCAAAGACCATTCAATCCCACGTTATTCTAAATCTGCCAAACTAAGTGCTTACCAGAGAGGTGTTCCTAGATATTGAGTACAAGAGCCAGAGACTCAAGGGCCTTAAATATATCTGCTGCTTGTCAGCTTCCCTCTTTTCTCCACTTTGAGTATTTTTAATCAAGGGAACTGTCAATAAATGCCTTCTGGGTGCCCCATGCAGGCACTAAGCATCTTGGTTTCACAGCATGGGGCCTCTTTCCCCAAGCTTGCTCTGCAGATGATAACACAAGAAGGTTCCAAACAGAGAAACTTACATGCTGGTGACCTAGTGGGAGCCCTCACAAAATGCTTCTCTTGGAGGTATGCACTGAAGTCCTATTTTACTCTCTATGCTTCAGAAAGGAAAATGGAAGTGGATCTGTCTTCATCATTTCATCCGTTTGAACTCCCGTGTCTTGCTTTGGCACGTTTTCTTCCCTTACTTTTATGTTTTCAGAATGCTAACCCCAAAGTGCTGTTACTGGGGGATTCTGCCACTGACACACTCAGTGTTCTCTTTGTGGTGTGCTAAATAAACTTGTTCCATTCTAAAAAGATATGATTGTGGACATTTTGGAACCACAGACTAGGAATAATATGCAACTCAGTTTTACTGAGCCGCAAAGATGAATTTTCAAGACACTCAGGCTTGGTTTACCCCATCTCCTCTCTAGCCTTCATAACAACATCATTGTGAAGGAAACCCCAGAAAACCAGAGATTATCACTATATATATATATATATATATATATATATATATACATATATATTATGTATGTATATATGCATATGCACTCTCTGTATGTATATATGCATATACTCTCTGTCTCTCTGTCTCTGTCTCTCTCTGTCTCTCTCTCATACCCATTCACACACATCACACACATGTGTTTGTTGAAAGCAGAGACTGATGTTGATGCTGTGCCTCCTCATTGGCTGGTCTCCATGTCATCTATTGAGAGAAGGCCGCTCACTGAGACAGGAGCTCCCTGTCTATTGGTCTGTCTAGCATCACTGAGACAGGAGCTCTCTGTCTATTGGTCTGTCTAGCAGCTTGATCATGTCTCTTAGGACTGCAGGAGGACTGTCATACTCACCTGGCCTTTACATGCTTCTGGGGACCTGAATTCCTCTTCCCACTCTTGGCAAGGGCTTTGCTCTCTAAGCTATCTCCATAGCTTGCTATAGGTAGCTGTTTTTCCTTTCAGTGTAGCATACTATTGAAGTAGATGTACCAACTTGATGCTAAGGATGCTTCCTGTTGATGTGATGAATGTGATTGCTGGACAGAACTAAGAAATGAGTAATAGGAGCTGCTTTCATTTAGTTTATTTCATTTTAATTGTCATTTATTTACATAATGATATAATCTTTTTTTCCCTCCAGATGGGTGTTAGAGCTCCATATGCCCTAGTCAAATACTCAGTGACATTATTGTAATTAATATTGCGTTCTAGACATTTTAAGGGTGATAGTGGAGATGGCTTACCACTTGATCTGGCTCCATAAGTCTTCCTTTACTACTGAGACACCATAAATTAGAGAAAAGCATGCAAGGGAAGAAACTATATTATTTAATGCAAATATATGGGGGGAAAATGGAGTCATACACCAAGGCAAAGACAGAGTGGCTCCAGGTCACCTAGGTTAGTGTGCCTCCGATTTTAATATGTGCAGGAATTGTTACTGTGGTTAAGGCAGGGATGCGCTAACACTTTTGGTGTCAATATCTTGACTCAGAGCAGGGATCTAGGTGTTACCTAATGACCAGGATGGTAAGGATCTTCTTGGCTTCACTCTTTCTGAAGTACTGGACCATTTTGAATAACCTGAGAGCAGATGCTGAAGCCCCAGAATTGCAAAGCCAGGATCTGTAGTTTGAGTCAGGGCTTCCTACCTAAAGCAATGTAAAGAACGACACAAATGCTTTATAAATCTATTTTGTAGTCTTCGTTTGCTTTTTTTTTTTTTTTTTTAAATCATGGATTCAGTCTTTCTTTGGGTAGCTCCTCTCAGAAAGCCAAATCAAAAAAAAAAGGGGGGGGGGAGTTCTACTTGTCTAATGCAAATTTTAAACTGTTATTCTTGACTTCAGTCAGCTTCATGAATCTCCTGGCTTAGGCAAACTCTCTGCGAAATCTTATGTGTCTTGGTCTTCTGCTTTACTGCCCATGATTATATCCTATCAGACATTCTCAAACAGCAAGGTCTATGACAAACTGTTGATCTAAGGGCCACAGATTTTTAGCTGTAGAGAAAAAAAAACTACGCATTTATGGATTAACGGACCTGAAATTTGATTAGTCAAAACCAGAAGTGCCCAAGGAGTGGGACAGCCAGACCTTTCTGTATTGTAGAAGCACATTAGAAGCAACACAGACACTTTAGTCTAAGAGCCATGTTTAGACTTTGAAGTTTCTAGAAATTTTTTAACTTTCCCCAGGGAACCATCTTTTTCATGTCTTCCCTGTTATTTGTTTAGCAGTAAAATCTATAATCCAAATGAATAGGTTTTAGGAAGAAACAAAAATCTGCCCATGGGAAGTCCCAAGGGAAAGGGAGTATGGAGCGTGAGTGAGGGACTAAGACATCAATAGACTCTTAAACACATATAAGTAAAGAGGGGTTGTTTCTTTGCTCTGATCCTTCTGAGTACAGTGCCTTCCCTCTCGATGTCCTGGGCTTGCTCTCCTGGATTATATATGCTTTGCAGAGAAAAAAAAAAAACTTAAAAATTATGGGACTGTGGTTAACGGACTCTGGAGGTCTATGCCTGGGGAATAGGTTTGATGGAAACTACAAGACATGGAAAAATATAGAGACCATCTGTGCATATTTAATATTGCTTTTAGTATTGACCACTGAAAGTAGACTGAAATTTACTATCCACATCACTTGTGTCCATGTCTCCAAGTGATATTATTAATGTATCAGGTTACCACTCTCAGTGATCATAAGTAATCCTGATGTCTAAAAGATGGCAGTGTTTTGCCTTCCTTTTATACAAGCAGATGGAAACAATAATTTAAAAAACAGTTCACAACATTCTATTCCATTTGGTATTGACAAAGAATGTGGTGTAGTATGTCATTAGAAGACTCAGCATCTTAAGGATTGGTGCTATGTTTTCAGAGACCCATGTAATGGCTAGGTTTAAGCCACCAGGTCTGAAACCTTAGGGTGGCTCTCCAGACCTCAGTGGAGGCTGCTCCCATGACTGATATGTGCTGACTGTGTGCTCTCTGAGAAGGTTTAGATATACTAGGTATTGTCTTTCTTTTTCTCCTGACTAAGAGTTAGGGTAGTGTTCTTTTCTCCTGGTAATGATGGAGACATGGGGTGGGGGTGGGTGAGGGTGGGGAAGTACATAAAAATGCACTTCTGAGGCAAAGTTTGGAACTGACATACTTTCTTCTACTTTCATTCATTCAACAAAACAAGTCAACCAGACTAACACAAAGTCAAGAAGCCACTAATATACCCTGATTATGCAGTGGAAGGGCTACATGGTGACATGTACTAGTGATGGCCTCATGTATATAAGGCAGCATAAAGAACTGGGCCAATGATGTCCTTCACACAAATACACAAATACACACACACACACACACACACACACGGGAGGGAGATTATATTAGATATGATGTAGAAAATCTAATATATATATATATGTGTGTGTGTGTGTGTGTGTGTGTGTGTGTGTGTGTGTGTGTATTTTTAAGTTCAATGATGTTACCTATAATACAATTTAGATAAAATACCATTGGGATAACTTGGAAAACTTTTGTTTGAATAACTCTGAAACCAATTGTAGTCAGCGTGTTCATATTTATTTGGTCTTATTTAGATTTCTTTGCTTTTCTTGCTATCAACATTTTTTTAATTCCTTGTGTTTCTCTTGGCTGTCATGATGTACTTGTCTACATTAAACTTTATTAGCCAATTGTGTGATGACCTGAACTGCATGCTGTCTTCCACATGGTTACTAAGGAACCTCCATTTCACTTTTAAAATGCTGGTCAGTTACTTATCACATAAGTGAAACCAACTCTTTGACTATTCAAATTTTAGCTCATAGTTATTAACAACTTTCTATGTGAAATGGATGACTTTCTAGACAGATACCACATACCAAAGTTAATCAAGAGCAGGTAAGTTATCTAAACAGTCCCATATCTCCTAAGGAAATAGGAAAGTCATTAAAAACCTCCCAACCAAAAAGAACCCAGGGTCAGATAACTTTAGTGCAGAAATCTACTAGACCTTCAAAGAAGACCTAATACCAATAATCCTCAAACTATTCCATAAAGTAGAAACAGAAGGAACACTACCTAATTCATTCTATGAAGCCACAATTACTCTGATACCTAAACCACACAAGGATGCAACAACAACAAAAATGAACCTCAGATCAATGCAAAGATACTCAATAAAATCCTTGCAATCCGAATTCAAGAACACATCAAAACCATCATTCACCATGATCAAGTAGACTTCATCCCAGGGATGCAAGGTTGGTTAAATATATGAAAATCCATCATATAAATCATATAAATCATCATATAAATAGACTCAAAGAAAAAAAATCACATGATCATCTCCTTAGAGTCAGAAAAAGCATTTGACAAAATACAATACCCCTTCATGTTAAAAGTATTGGAGAGATCAGGAATTCAAGGCCCGTACCTAAACATAATAAAAGCAATATAAAGCAAACCAACAGTCAATATCAAATAAAATGGAGAGAGACTTGAAGCAATCCCACTGAAATCAGGAAAAACAAGTATGCCCACTCTCCCCCTGTCTATTCAATATCGTACTTGAAGTCCTAGCTAGAACAATAAGACAACAAAAGGAGATCAAGGGGGTGCAAATTGAGAAAGAAGAAGTAAAGGCATCACTATTTGCAAATGATATAGAAGTGACCCCAAAAATTCTACCAGAGAACTTCTACAGCTGATAAACAACTTCAGCAAAGTGGCTGGCTATAAAAATAACTCGAACTAATCAGTAGCCATCTGTATACAAGTCATAAAGAGGCTGAGAAAGAAATTAGGGAAACAACACCCTTCACAGTAGCCACAAATAATATAAAATACCTTGAAGTAACTGTAACTAAACAAGTGAAAGTCCTGTGTGACAAGAACTTCAAGTCTCTCAAAAAAGTGATCGAAGAAAATCTCAGAAAATGGAGAGATCTCTCATGCTCATGGATTGGAATTAACATAGCAAAAATGGCCATCCTCCCAAAGGCAATCTACAGATTTATTAAAATCCCCATCAAAATCCCAACACAACTCTTCAAAGATATGGAAATGGAAATTCTCAAATTCATCTGGGAAAGCAAAAAATCCAGAATAGGGAAAACAACTCGTACCAATAAAAGTACTTCTGTGGGAATCACAATCCCTGATCTCAAGCTATACTACAGAGCAATAGTGATTAAAAACTGCATGGCATTGATACAGTGACAGACATTTTGATACATGGAATAGAATTGAAGACCCAGAAATAAAACTACACCTTACGGAGATTTAATCATTGACAAAGAAGCCAAAAATGAAAAAAAAAATCTTCAATAAATAGTGCTGGTCCAACTGACAGTCTATATGTAAAAAAAAAAAAAAATGAAACTAGATCCATATTTGTCACCTTGTACAAAGCTAAAGTCCAAGAGAATCAAGGACCTCAACATAAAGCCAGATAAAGAAAGAAAGAAAGAGGATATCCTGAGTTTTGCAGGCAAATGTCTTCTGTTTCAATGGTTCCCCTTCCCTGCACATATACACTTTGGCCTTTAGATTTTCCGAGATACATAATAGAATGGATTTTATGCTGATAGTTTAGGGGCAAATGTGAGTGGGATCCTGTTTCCCAGTCTTGAGAAAGTGTGGGCGTGGCAAGGCTTGTATTATTATTCTCTAGAAGTTAAAAGGCCTAATAGTTTGAAGCGAAGAGACTTGCAAGGTCATTAAATTGCAAGGCTGGGACATAGGCTTATTATATTTCTTTCTGTATCATTTAAATTATTGTGTATCATCATGGCAATTGATACACAATGGCACAAATGTTAGGGAACTAACTAACCCCTTATTTTTTATGAGTTAAGACCCTCCCTTTTAGATAGCATCCATACCTGATACTGCTAATAAAACCAAGAACCGGAGACTAGATAAACCATGGGCCCTAAGGGAAAATCCTACAACTATTATTCTGCTAAATTAACATAGCACTACAATAACCCTAATGGCATACTATTATACATATAGAACAGTACATTGTTCAGCACTCATCAGAAAACCTTCTTTTTTGTAGTAGATGGTAATTAGTACCCAGACATACAGCTGAACAATATAATCATGGTAATTGGTAGTGTGACGCTCCACAATTTTACTCATGGAACTCGTCAATTAATGTGTATTCCAAGGACTGTGTTTCCCTTTAAGATTTCAGAAATTTTAAATTATAAGTGTGGATATTTTCACAGTCTGACACCATAAAAAGAAACCAGGAGAAAGAATTACAGTGTAGCCCATTGTCTTAGTTTGGGTTTCATTGTTGTGAAGAGACACCGTGACCAAGGCAAACTCTTTCAAAAGAAAACGTTTAATTGGGACTGGTTTATGGTTTCAGAAGCTTAGTCAATTATTATGTCAAGAAGCATGGAAGCGTGAAGGCAGACATGGTGCTGGAGGACCTGAAACTTTTACATCTTGAGCCACAGGCAGCAAAAGGACACTGAGTTCCACAATGGGCGTAGCCTTAGCATGTGACAGACTTCATAGCTGGCTCCCACAGTGACATACTTCCTCAAACAAAGCCACATCTCCTAATGGTGCACCTCCCTACGTGTCAAGCACTCAAAATAGTTATGAGGGCCATACCTATTCAAATTACCACGCCCATAGGTTCCAGAGTGTTAGTGTAGATCAGGAATTTTAAGTAATGTAGGTCTCTTGGTAATTAATTGCCAGTCACACAAAAAATTTTGTCTCTGCTACCATGACAGTTTTATGTTTGTGGATTGTATGCCTGTGAGTATATATGTGTTTCTGCATGTTTGTAGGGTGCATGTGCATGTGGAGGCCAAAGTTTGATATTGGGAATCATCTGCAATCCATCTTACTCACTGAGGCAGGGTCCTCAAATTCAGTGCTTGGTGATGCCTACCTGACATCTATGCAGATTTCTGAGGATTTAAACTTGGACCCTCAGGCTTGTGTACAAATACATTAATGGCTGATTCATCTTCCCAGACCTTGCACAACTTGAAAAAGGTTAAAGAGTACTTTAACAGCATTCAATTTAACTTATGATTATTAAAGTAACCTCAAAGAACGTTTATATTCTGCTCAGTTTTCAAGGAACACTTTTTGTTTTAAAGACATGATCCAAGAAAGGAAACTTTTTTGCTATGTGCTGTTTTGATCTGCCCTTGTGTTGCAAGTCCCATTACCCCATGCTGTGTTGCTTCAGGGTGCAGAAACTGGATGTAAGCTCTTATGATTTTCGCAATGGCTTCTCATTAATCTCTATCTCAAGCATTAGGCATTACAGAGCACCTGGGGAGCCCTCATTTGTGTTAGTTTAATCCTCATTAAAGCTGGGAGATATTTATTCTGAATTTTAAAATGCATTGCTATAAGGTTTTCTTTTAAAGACAAAGGCGTCTGGATGTGGGAAGTACGAAAGGACATGTGTTGGTTTGTGGAGTGACTGCCCAGCTGTGTTGGTCTTTTATGCTATGTACCACATTATAGATGAAGACATCACAGCAATTTCACTGCTGTTATTAGGGCAGAAGGCTGATTTCACTTTCTTTTATGCTGTAATCAGACCTTGACAGATTCAAATCTTAGTAGGGCATTTTCCATCCTGTTTTATTTCACATTAAAACACAGTTGTTATAGCAGGTACCAGTAAGCATTAGCACCCTGAGGTGAGGGGTAGCTTCACATGCCTACAGTATCACTGGTCCTTGGAAAAACACACCCCACTATTTAAAACAGGAGTTTGCCATTGTCCAGCGACCCGAGGAGTCATGAAACCCATTCTGATTGGTCCTCTTAGGTCACATGTTCATGCTGAGCTGATGTTAAGGATGAGGTGGGAATGAAGGCACACTGTTCAATTTATCTTAGAACAAGTTAAGAACCTACTTTAGGAGCTGAGATATGAAGTAATTTTCTTCCAATGGCATGGATCTTGGAATGGAAACAGGATTGGAGGAGACAGAGCTGGAGTTTGGGGAGAGAGACACAAGAGGACTATTAACACTGTCCTTCCCCAGTGAAACAACTAGACAACAGACATGCTAAGAAGTGATAAACACAGAAAGGAATTACAACTCCTGCCCTACATGGATATCTATACTTTATTGTGGAGAGAGGTGGGAGTTCTAGCTCTAGTCCAAACATGAAGTGATGTCATAGAGTCAATGTGGTTTTGTTGCTAGCTAGGATGACTACTTTCTGGAAGGAATGATGGATGAGATCCAAAGACAAGGAACAGGAGAACCTGGCTAGGAATGTGTTCAGCCCTGTGTGATAACTTGTTTAGAGAAGTGGGACACACAAAAGGACAAAACTTGTTAGGCAACAAGAGGAACAGAGAAATTAGATGACTAAGTGATGGTCAAGTCTTTGGTAGAACAGAGTGCTCTGAAGGTAAAAAAAGAAAAGTCATCCCTATCACCCCCATTTCACTATTTTATTCAGGTTCATTTCTCCCTAAAGGAAGGAAGGGAGCAAGGGAGGAAGGGAGGGAGAGAGAGGGGGGAGAGAGGAGAGAGAGGAGAGAGAGAGAGAGAGAAAGAGAGAGAGAGAGAGAGAGAGAGAGAGAGAGGGAGAGAGAGAGAGAAAGAAGAAGAAGAAGAAGAAGAAGAAGAAGAAGAAGAAGAAGAAGAAGAAGAAGAAGAAGAAGAAAGAAGAAAAAGAAGAAGAAAAAGAAGACGAAAAATAAGAAAGAAGAAGAAGAAGAAGAAGAAGAAGAAGAAGAAGAAGAAGAAGAAGAAGAAGAAGAAGAAGAAGAAGAAGAAGAAAGAAGAAAAAGAAGAAGAAAAAGAAGAAGAAAAAGAAGAAAGAAGAAGAAGAAGAAGAAGAAGAAGAAGAAGAAGAAGAAGAAGAAGAAGAAGAAGAAGAAGAAGAAGAAGAAGAAGAAGAAGAAGAAGAAGAGAAAATCAGGAAAGTATAGACAACAGTATCATTTCTCATTGGCTGAAAGTGGTAACTTGTGTATCCTTGGGTGCATTAGTCTTGTTTGTTCAAGAAGTCAGTACATGGTAAAGAATCCTCAGTGTGTATGGTTTCTTCTCAGAAGTTTCTATTTAAAAATGAAGTTTCAATGTATACACTTATTTCTGCTTTGTTTTCATAGAGGACAGATGATGGCTGAGTGTTTAATTAAGTTTCCAACCCAAATTCTTTATTTTCAGTGTCTGAGGAAAGAACTTTTATTTATATCCTAGGGAGAAAATGCCTGGTGTGGGGATCTAAGGGTCCTATGAGTACTTAGTAGGGACCAGATTGATGTAAAGTACATGAGAAGCTCTGTAGCCAGTGTGTTTTCATTATCCATCATAGATACTAAGAGAGGCTGTGTACAAAACCAAGGACACATCTGATGTCAGATAGTCCAATTCATTATGAATATTTGAATAAGTTTTATATGTATGTAATTTCTTTTTTATATATTTTGATTAGGTATTTTCCTCATTTACATTTCCAATGCTATCCCAAAAGTCCCCCATACCCTTCCCCCCATCTCCCCTACCCACCCTCTCCCACTTTTTCGTTCTGGCGTTCCCCTGTACTGGGGCACATAAAGTTTGCAAGTCCAATGGGCCTCTCTTTCCAGTGATGGCCGACTAGGCCATCTTTTAATATATATGCAGCTAGAGTCAAGAGCTCTGGGGTACTGGTTGGTTCATAAAGTTGTTCCACCTATAGGGTTGCAGATCCCTTTAGCTACTTGGGTACTTTCTCTAGCTCCTCCATTGGGGGCCCTGTGATCCATCCAATAGCTGACTGTGAGCATCCACTTACGTGTTTACGTGTTGGCCCTGACGTAGTCTCACAAGAGACAGCTATATCAGGGTCCTTTCAGCAAAATCTTGCTAGTGTATGCAATGGTGTCAGCGTTTGGAGGCTGATTATGGGATGGATCCCTGGATATGGCAGTCTCTAGATGTTCCATCCTTTTGTCTCAGCTCCAAACTTTGTCTCTGTAACTCCTTCCTTGGGTGTTTTCTTCCCAATTCTAAGAAGGGGCAGTGTCCACACTTTGTTCTTCATTCTTCTTGAGTTTCATGTGTTTTGTAAATTGTAACATATCTTGGGTATTCTAAGTTTCTGGGCTACTATCCACTTATCAGTGAGTACATATCATTTGAGTTCTTTGGTGATTAGGTTACCTCACTCAGGATAATGCCCTCCAGGTCCAACCATTTGCCTAGGAATTTCATAAATTCATTTTTTTAATAGCTGAGTAGTACTCCATTGTGTAAATGTACCACATTTTTTGTATCCATTCCTCTGTTGAGAGGCATCTGGGTTTTATCCAGGTTCTGGCTATTATAAATTAGGCTGCTATGAAGATAGTGGAGCATGTTTCTTTCTTACTAGTTGGAACATCTTCTGGATATATGCCCAGGAGAGGTATTGTGGGATCCTCCGGTAGTACCATGTAAAATTTTCTGAGGAACCGCCAGAATGATTTCCAGAGTGGTTGTACAAGCTTGCAATCCCACCAACAATGGAGGAGAGTTCCTCTTTCTCCACATCCTTGCCAGCATCTGCTGTCACCTGAATATTTGATCTTAGCCATTCTGACTGGTGTGAGATGGAATCTCAGGGTTGTTTTGAATTGCATTTCCCTGATGATTAAGGATGCTGAACATTTTTTCAGGTGTTTCTCAGCCATTCGGTATTCCTCAGGTGAGAATTCTTTGTTTAGCTCTGAGCCCCATTTTTTAATGGGGTTATTTGATTTCCTGGAGCCCACCTTCATGAGTTCTTTATATATATTGGATATTAGTCCCCTATCTGACTTAGGATAGGTAAAGATCCTTTCCCAATCTGTTGGTGGCCTTTTTGTCTTATTGACGGTGTCTTTTGCCTTACAGAAGCTTTGCAGTTTCATGAGGTCCCATTTGTCAATTCTCCATCTTACAGCACGAGGCTTTGCTGTTCTATTCAGGAATTTTCCCCCTGTGCCAATATCTTCAAGGCTTTTCCTCACTTTCTCCTCTATAAGTTTCACTGTCTCTGGTTTTATGTGGAGCTCCTTGGTCCACTTAGATTTGACCTTATTACAAGGAGATAGGAATGGATCAATTCGCATGCTTCTACATGATAACCACCAGTTGTGCCAGCACCATTTGTTGAAAATGCTGTCTTTCTTCCACTGGATGGTTTTAGCTCCCTTGTCAAAGATCAAGTGACCATAGGTGTGTGGGTTCATTTCTGGGTCTTCAATTCTATTCCATTGGTCTACTTGTCTGTCACTATACCAGTACCATGCCGTTGTTATCAAAATTGCTCTGTAGTAAAGCTTTAGGTCAGGCATGGTGATTCCACCAGAGGTTCTTTTATCCTTGAGAAGAGTTTTTGCTATCCTAGGTTTTTTGTTATTCCAGATGAATTGGCAGATTGCTCTTTCTAATTCGTTGAAGAATTGAGTTGGAATTTTGATGGGGATTGCATTGAATCTGTAGATTGCTTTTGGCAAGATAGCCATTTTTACTATATTGATCCTGCCGATCCATGAGCAAGGGAGATCTTTCCATCTTCTGAGAATTTCTTTAATTTCTTTCTTCAGAGACTTGAAGTTCTTATCATACAGATCTTTCACTTCCTTAGTTAGAGTCACGCCAAGGTATTTTATATTATTTGTGACTATTGAGAAGGGTGTTGTTTCCCTAATTTCTTTCTCAGCCTGTTTATCCTTTGTGTACAGAAAGGCGATTGACTTGTTTGAGTTAATTTTATATCCAGCTACTTCATTGAAGCTGTTTATCAGGCTTAGGAGTTCTCTGGTGGAATTTTTAGGGTCACTTATATATACTATCATATCATCTGCAAAAAGTGATATTTTGACTTCTTTTTTTCCAATTTGTATCCCCTTGATCTCCTTTTGTTGTCGAATTGCTCTGGCTATAGGTAGGGAGAAAGTGGGCAGCCTTGTCTAGTCCCTGATTTTAGTGGGATTGCTTCCAGCTTCTCACCATTTACTTTGATGTTGGCTACTGGTTTGCTGTAGATTACTTTTATCATGTTTAGGTATGGGCCTTGAATTCCTGATCTTTCCAACGCTTTTATCATGAATAGGTGTTGGATTTTGTCAAATGCTTTCTCAGCATCTAACGAGATGATCAGGTGGTTTTTGTCTTTGAGTTTGTTTATATAATGGATTACGTTGATGGATTTTCATATATTAAACCATCCCTGCTTCCCTGAAATAAAACCTACTTGGTCAGGATGGATGATTGTTTTAATGTGTTCTTGGATTCGGTTAGCAAGAATTTTATTGAGTATTTTTGCATCATATTCATAAGGGAAATTAGTGTGAAGTTTTCTATCTTTGTTGGATCTTTCTGTGGTTTAGATATCAGAGTAATTGTGGCTTCATAGAATGAGTTGGGTAGAGTACCTTCTACTTCTATTTTGTGGAATAGTTTGTGCAGAACTGGATTAGATCTTCTTTGAAGGTCTGATAGAACTTTGCACTAAACCCATCTGGTCCTGGGCTTTTTTTGGCTGGGAGACTATTAATGACTGCTTCTATTTCTTTAGGGGATATGGGATCGTTTAGATTGTTAACTTGATCCTGGTTTAACTTTGGTACATGGTATCTGTCTAGAAATTTGTCCATTTCATCCAGGTTTTCCAGTTTTGTTGAGTATAGCCTTTTAAAAAAATATTTATTTATTATATATCTAAGTACACTGTAGCTGTCTTCAGACACACCAGAAGAGGGCATCAGATCTCATTAAGGATGGTTGTGAGCCACCATGTGGTTGCTGGGATTTGAACTCACGACCTCTTCTGCTTTTCGGAAGAGCAGTCAGTGCTCTTAACTGCTGAGCCATCTCTCCAGCCCCTGAGTACAGCCTTTTGTTGAAGGATCTGATGGTGTTTTGGATTTCTTCAGGATCTGTTGTTATGTCTCCCCTTTCATTTCTGACTTTGTTAATTAGGATCCTGTCCCTGTGCCCTCTAGTGAGTCTGCCTAAGGCTTTATCTATCTTGTTGATTTTCTCAAAGAACCAGCTCTTCGTTTGGTTGATTCTTTGAATAGTTCTTCTTGTTTCCACTTGGTTGATTTCACCCCTGAGGTTTAATCATTTCCTGCCATCTATTCCTGTTGGGTGAATTTGCTTCCTTTTTTTCTAGAACTTTTAGGTGTGTTGTCAAGCTGCTAGTGTGTGCTCTCTCTAGTTTCTTTTTGGAGGCACTCAGAGCTATGAGTTTCCCTCTTAGAAATGCTTTCATAGTGTCCTATAAGTTTGGGTATGTTGTGGCTTCATTTTCATTAAACTCTAAAAAGTCTTTAATTTCTTTCTTTATTCCTTCCTTGACCAAGGTATCATTGAGAAGAGTGCTGTTCATTTTCCACGTGAATGTTGGCTTTCCATTATTTATGTTGTTATTGAAGATCAGCCTTAGGCCATGGTGGTCTGATAGGATGCATGGGACAATTTCAATATTTTTGTATCTGTTGAGGCCTGTTTTGTGACCAATTATATGGTCAATTTTGGAGAAGGTCCCGTGAGGTGCTGAGAAGAAGGTATATCCTTTTGTTTTAGGATAAAATGTTCTGTAGATATCTGTTAAATCCATTTGTTTCATCACTTCTGTTAGTTTCAGTGTGTGGCTGTTTAGTTTCTGTTTCCACGATCTGTCCATTGATGAAAGTGGTGTGTTGAAGTCTCCCACTATTATTGTGTGAGGTGCAATGTGTGCTTTGAGCTTTACTAAAGTTTCTTTAATGAATGTGGCTGCCCTTGCATTTGGAGCATAGATATTCAGAATTGAGAGTTCCTCTTGAAGGATTTTACCTTTGATGAGTATGTAGTGTCCCTCCTTGTCTTTTTTGATAACTTTGGGATGGAAGTTGATTTTATTCGATATTAGAATGGCTACTCCAGCTTGTTTCTTCAGACCATTTGCTTGGAAAACTGTTTTCCAGCCTTTCACTCTGAGGTAGTGTCTGTCTTTTTTCCCTGAGATGGGTTTCCTGTAAGCAGCAGAATGTTGGGTTCTGTTTGTGTAGCCATTCTGTTAGTCTATGTCTTTTTATTGGGGAATTGAGTCCATTGACTTTAAGAGATATTAAGGAAAAGTAATTGTTGCTTCCTATTATTTTTGTTTTTAGAGTTGGCATTCTGTTCTTGTGGCTGTCTTCTTTTTGGTTTGTTGAGGTATTACTTTCTTGCTTCTTCTAGGGCATGGTTTCTGTCCTTGTATTGTTTTTTTTTTCTATTATTATCCTTTGAAGGGCTGGATTCATAGAAAGATAATGTGTGAATTTGGTTGTGTCATGTAATACTTTTGTTTCTCCATCTATGGTAATTGAGAGTTTGACTGGGTATAGTAGCCTGGGCTGGAATTTGTGTTCTCTTAGGGTCTGTATAACATCTGTCCAGGATCTTCTGGCTTTCATTGTCTGGTGAAAAGTCTGGTGTAATTCTAATAGGCCTGCCTTTATATGTTACTTGACCTTTTCCCCTTACTGCTTTTAATATTCTATCTTTATTTAGTGCATTTGTTGTTATGATTATTATGTGTCGGGAGTAATTTCTTTTCTGGTCCAGTCTATTTGGAGTTCTGAGGGCTTCTTGTATGTTCATGGGCATCTCTTTCTTTAGTTTTGGGAAGTTTTCTTCTATAATTTTGTTGAAGATATTTGCTGGCCCTTTAAGTTGAAAATCTTCATTCTCATCTACTCCTATTATCTGTAGGTTTGGTCTTCTCATTTTGTCCTGGATTTCGTGGATGTTTTGAGTTAGGATCTTTTTTGCATTTTGTATTTTCTTTGATTGTCGTGCCAATGTTCTCTATGGAATCTTCTGCACCTGAGATTCTCTCTTCCATCTCTTGTGTTCTGTTGCTGATACTTGCATCTATGGTTCCAGATTTCTTTCCTAGGTTTTCTATCTCCAGCATTGCCTCACTTTGTGTTTTCTTTATTGTGTCTACTTCCCTTTTTGGTCTTGGATGGTTTTATTCAATTCCATAACCTGTTTGGTCATGTTTTCCTGCAATTCTTTAAGGGATTTTTGTGCTTCCTCTTTAAGGTCTTCTACCTGTTCAGCAGTGTTCTCCTGTATTTCTTTAAGTGAGTTATTAAAGTCCTCCTTGATGTCCTCTACCATCATCATGAGATATGTGTTTAAATCAGGGACTATCTTTTCGGGTGTGTTGGGGTGCCCAGGACTGGGTGGGGTGGGAGTGCTGAGTTCTGATGATGGTGAGTGGTCTTGGTTTCTGTTAGTAAGATTCTTAAGTTTGCCTTTCGCCATCTTATAATCTCCAGAGTTAGTTGTTGTAGTTGTCTCTGGTTAGAGCTTGTTCTTCAGGTGATTATGTTAGCCTCTGTCAGCAGACCTGGGAGACTAGCTCTCTCCTGAGTTTCAGTGTTCAGAGTACTCTCTGCAGGAAAGCTCTCTTCTTGCAGGGAAGGTGCCCAGATATCTGGTGTTCAAACCTGCCTCCTGGCAGAAGTTGTGATCCACTCACAGAGGTCTAAAGATCCCATGGAGGGTCCTGTGTGTACCTTGCAGGTGTCTGCAGAATCTGCGCCCAAGCTACCCTGGTGCTGGCAGGGCCTGGAAGGGACTTGGCCCCTGATCAGGCCGGGTTTTCTGCTTCCCTAATTAATGCAGTCTCAGGTCCCGTGAGATGTGATTGGAGCAACAGCTGTGTTCCACTCACCAGAGGTCTTAAGATCCCATGGAGGGTCCTGTGGGTACCTTGCAGGTGTCTGCAGACTCCGCGCCCTAACTACCCCGGTGCTGGTGGGGACCGGAAGGTGTATGTAATTCCTTATGTATGCTCTAAAAGGGCAGAAGACTAGTGGATATAGATGAGTCATCATAAGAAAAAAAATAACTTGTGTCAAATGCACAGAAGAGAAATCTGTTTTCTTTCACTTCAAGCTATGGAGCCCAACGCTGAACTAAAAAGAGAACTGATCATACATCTTACTGGCAGTTAGGGCTGTTGAGGATATCTCTGAAAAACTGGAGCCAGGTTGTTAAAGTCTGCAGAGATTGTGAGTTTGCTGCCTGCTGCTTTTCAGATCACTCCAGAGAAGAGCATCTGACCATTAGCAATCGTTCCAGAGCTGGCGTTTGTCTTTGTGTCCTGACACTTGTCCACATTCTTTTTTTCACCCACTCTCTGATCATCCGATCCTTTCTGCTCCTCTATTCTATTTAAGCACAGTCTGGTTGTGTTGTTTTCCTCCACTATGTTCCCACCTATGCTTTAATGGCACAGTCTTCTTTTATCTCCTTTCCCCCCTCACATAGTCCGTTTTCTTTGTGGAATTTCTTGAGGAATTTGACTGCATTTTACCTTGGATCCTTAGTTTATTTCCATGCAATTAATTAACTTAACAGGGATGAGGACAAAATACTCAACAAAGGTAAGAAAGAGAGAAGATGTACCCTTAAGAAGGAAGGGTATGTTTTGATTCACAGTTTGGGGGGTTTTCTGTCATGACAAGAAAGGCTTGACAGAGACCATGAGGCAACTGATCACATTTTGTTCACAGTCAGGAAACAGGGATCAAAGGACATGGATGCTCAGTCTGCTCTTTACAGGTGACCTCATCTGGAACCCCAGACCATAGGATGGTGCCATCTAAAGGAAAGTGTTCTTTCCATCTCAGTTACATAATCTAGCCACTTTCTCCCAGGCATGCCTAAAGGACCTGTCTCTTACACAATCCTAGATACTGTCAGCTTGCCAATGTTATCCATCACAGCAATCTTTACACACCTCTTGGGTAAACAGGTGCATTTTAAATTAAATGCAAGTTTTTCATGATGTTCAGAAAGAGAATTTATAATAAAGATAACTGGTAATTGATACTCTGGTCTCAACATCTGGCAAAGTATTCCTTCATCTCTAGGCTGAAGTGAACAAATTATATGAAAAGTTTGCATCATTCAAAAGCATAGAAATAGTAAAAGTGATAAGAATAAAACCATAAACTAAGCAAATAGCTCACAAAAGTATGCAGATTTTTCTGTGTATTCAGCACCATATGAGCTAAATGATCATGGTGACTATACAAATGGAGATTCTAATATAATAAGAAAAATGGTCAATCAATATATGAAGAAATAAAAAAACATTTACAGTTGAACATTATATTCAGTGATATGAAGACAGTAAAACAGCAATTCAAGATACGTTTAATTGATTGGGGATATCACTGGTGACCAAGCAGCCTATTCAAAACAAATCCAGGCCAACTCTCGGCCAGTCATCAGTTTAATGGAAGGGGCTGTTTGGAGGCTTAAAGAATAGCTTTCTTGTTTGTACATGTTTCATTGGTAGATCTTGATTTTCTTTTGTAATCTGAAAAGGATATGATACAAAGTATACCTGATTTATTTTTTGAAATGTCCATAAAGATCTGGGTTGTTCAGTTGTTTCAGAAGCAGAAGTGGGGTGGAGGTTGTTGGTTGCTTGGCAACTGGTTCAATCACAGAACAGTTATGTTATTTGAGTTTAAGGAGGCACCCAGTGTGGACTAAGAAATAGACCAAAATAGAACTGTAAAAACCCAGATCTCTGTTAACACGTAGAATTTAGGATTGACCATCTTGTTGCCTGCCAGTCTAGAAATGCATTTTTTCCCTTTTTAATCTGTATGTGTTATTCTCTTATTCAATATATCTCAACCATAGATTCCCTTACCTCTGCTCCTCCCAGTTCCCTCTCCTCCCACCTCCCTTCTTTTCCAGGTACACTATCCCATATACCCTTAGAAAAGAGTAGGTCTCTTGGGGACATTGACTGCACATGGCACAAGAAGATACAATAAAACTAGGCAAAACCCTAACATCAAGGCTGGGTGAGGCAACCCAGTAGGAAGAAAAGCACCATGTTCTCCTCATGTTCTTGACCCCTCTGACTCCCATAGTTCCTCCCTCTCTGGTTAGGTTCCCTGAACTCTGAGAGGGACCTGATAGAAATCTTCAACCTGGGTTCTCTCTCCACCTAATGCTTGACTGTGGCTCTTCACTTCCATCAGCTTCTTTGATGACAACTGGACAATTAGAGCAGGGACTAATCTGTAAATATATCAGAGCAGTTGTAGCAACCATTCCTTTGATTTTATTTTTTTACTTTTTATTTTTGCCAATCATGTTGGCAACTCTAGGTCTCTAGGCTATCTATTCTTTGGTTCCTGGTCATCCAGGGAGTGTTGGGCATGAACTCCCTCTGGTGATATGGGCCACACATTAGATCAGTCATTGCTGGTTAATGCCCACAAGTTCTGAATCACCCTTCCTACCTAGCACATATTGCCAACAGGACAGATTGTAGGTTGAAAGTTTTATGGCCGGGTTGGTGTCGTAGTCCCATGGCTGAAAGCCTTTCCTGGTTACTGAAGCTAGCTTGTTCAGGCTTCACATCTTCCCAAGAGTCCTGACTAGAGTCACTCTTGTAGATTCCAGGGAGTTATTACTGTACTTGGTATCCACATTGGCCCCCAAATGCCTTTTGATTCCACTTTTCTTCCCATACTCTCTTCCTCCATTACTTCCTCTGAACCTAATCCCATTTC
Source organism: Mus musculus (assembly GCF_000001635.26). Classification (NCBI taxonomy): domain Eukaryota; kingdom Metazoa; phylum Chordata; class Mammalia; order Rodentia; family Muridae; genus Mus; species Mus musculus. Next base: position 19,782,653 of record NC_000079.6, on the reverse strand, counting down.
CATCATTCCCACTCACCCCAGTTCACCTGTTTCTATTCTACTTCCCCTTCTCGGGGAGATCAACGTGTTCCCCGTAGAACTCTGCTTGTTCCTTAGCCTCTCTCTCGGTCTGTGGATCGTAGCATGATTATCATTTACTTAACAGCTAATAGCTACTTATGAGTGAGTACATAAAATGTTTGTTTTTCATGGTTGGGGTTAACTCAGGAAAAATTTTTCTAGTTCTAACTATTTGCCTGCAAATTTCATGATGTCATATTTCTTTTAAAATACAGAGTAATAATCCATTGTGTAAATGTACCACATTTTCTTTCCCAATTCGTTGGTTGTTTCCACATCCTATTATGAGCAGAATTGAGCGAGTGTCCTTGTGGTACGATGGATGGTCCTTTAGGCATGTGGCTAGGAGTGGTATAGCTGGGTGTTGAGATATAAGTATCCCCAAAATTTTTGAGGAACTTCCATAGTGATTTCTAGGGTGCTGTACAAGTTTTCACTCCCACCAGCAATGGTGGATGTTTCTCCTTGTTCCACAACCTTCCTAGAATGAACTGTCACTTGTATTTTTGATCTTAGCTATTCTGATAGGTGTAATATGGGCTCTCAGATTCTTTTTGATTTGCATTTCCCTGATGGCTAAAGATGTTGAACATTTCTTTATGTGTTTTTAAGCCTATTGAGAATTCTATTTACATCAGTACCCCATTTTTAGTTGGACTACTTGGCTTAATGATTTTTTTTAGTTCATTAGATATTTTGAAAATTAGCCCTCTGTCAGATATGAAAATTGGTGAAAAATCTTTTCCTATTCTGTAGCTGCTGTTTTGTCCTATGTCTTATGAGGCTTTTCAGTTTCATGAAGTCCCATTTATTGATTGTTGTTCTTAGTGCCTGAGCTATTGTTCTGTTCAGGAAGTTGTCCCCTGTTTTCATGGCAGTTGTCCACTTTCTCTTCTATTATGTTCAGTGTATCTGATTTTATGTTGGTGTCTCTCATCCACTTGGACTTGAGTGTTTTTCAGGGTGACACAGATCCATCTGCATTTCTGCATTTTTCTATATGTAGACATCCAGTGAGACAGTACCATTTGTTGAAGATGGTTTCTTTTTTTCCATTTTGTATTTCAGGTTTCTTTATAAAAAATCAGGTGTCCATGCATGTGTGGATTTATGTCTGTGCCTTTGATTCAATTCTATTGATCAACATGTCTGTTTTATGCTAATATCATACTTTATTTTATTTTTTTATGGTTCAGTAGTACAGCCTGAAATCAGGGATGGTGATACCTTCAGAAGTTCTTTTATTGGACAGGATTCTTTTAGCTGTCCTGGGCTTTTTGTTTATTCACTTGAAGCTGAGTATTGTCCTTCAAGGTCTGTAAAGAATTGTGTTTTTTATGAGGATTGCACTGAATCATAGATTGCTTCTGATAGAAGCATAGGTGATCTTTCTGACTTCTAATATTTCTCCAACTCATTTCTTCAAATTCTTGAAGTTTTTGTTATATAGGTCTTTCACTCAGCAGTGCATTTTCTATGCACAAATTTGCCAAGAAAATCTCAGTTGAGGTTTGGATGGCTGTCTTTCTTCTTCCTTCCTCCAGGATTGGCACTTTCTAAAAATCACCCTAACTTTAACATAAATTTCACCCTGTTTCACAATAGAAAAATAGGTTTTAGCATTTTGTAGAAATGACCTAAAGATTTCTAGCAGCCACATTCCCATCCTCACAATAGCGACAGTCATCCTTTCCTCGGCATCTGTGAATCATGCGTCAGTTTTCCAGGAAGGGATTAAATGTTCCATCTTAGAGAAGTCAGAGGTCGACCACTGCAGCCATGCTGAGAGAGAGTGTGCAGCACAGGGATAGCTGAAAGCAAGCCAGATAGAGAACCTGAAGATTAGATGGGGCACTGAGGCAATTTGCACCACACCTTCCAGTGGGGACTTTTGTGAAAAAAATTTTCTATCAGATGATGAATGAGATGGTGAATAAAATTTTGGGACTAAAAGTTGAGGGGATAAAAGTGAAAGGTAGATTTCCAATGTTACAGAAGCTCTTTAGGTCTAAGTCAAAGAAGGATGGAGACCAGCATGAAGTGCAGAAAATGCATCCACACCCTAAAGAACAGCAGAGCCTGGTAACAGCAAGAATCTGAGGAGAGGATGCTCTTGTGGAGATCAGTATTCATTAAGGCATATCTAACTGTTACTACAGCTGTGCTGTATGAGAAGGGAGTGTGGAGTGAGGAGAGTTGGGTGGCCTTCAGGAAGGCTTGGGATGCAGAAGGAGGTGGGAGAAGAACCTGGAGCTACGCAGAAAACAGTCAGAGGAAAGGCACAGTATGACTCAAGTCTGGCACTTCAAGACCTTTGAGAAGAGGACCACAACTGGCTACTCTCCTGGGCTTTGCTCGAGACAGGACAGAAAGCACTTACAAATGCCACGCCAGGTGCCCTTTGATGGCTAGGTGTTCTATGCCTTGGGTGTAGTCATCTGGGGCAGAGAATGTGAACAGTCCCCACCCTAAGAAATTCTCAGCATGATTTTCCATTTCAAAGGTGAAAGATATAAGGTTCAGAAGAGTTAAAAAGATATTTTAGAAGAGCTTGGGATTTTTTTTTCAGGGACAAATTAAAATTTGGTAATTAAGTTTAGAATACAGTGTTGCCTCCCTGGCATTGCGACAGGATGAGCTTCTTTTCCAGCATTTATCAGTCTTAGAGAACTGAGTAGGCCCATTTAAATGATCTCTCTAAGTCTTCTGTTTCATATGCAAATGAATTGCCCTCAAGAATCTTAGCAACTGGTCATGGAGATATAAGCAGAGGAAAGACAGGGACTAGCTGGTTCTCTAGAATTCCCAGCCAGGGAGAGCATGATGTTGCAGTAGAGGTCTGTGATCCAGTCCCCCATGATATGGCTCTGAGAGCCTAATTAGTGTTGGTAGTTAGCTGAGGGGATGAAAGAGACCTGCTAATTTCCACAGCCTTATATCTCTTCTTTCAACATCTGAGTAACAAGTACTCATATTTCAGAATCCTTGGGAGCATAATAACTAATGTATATATAATCTTTATTTGGTGCCAGAATTGGGAGAGGGACTCACAACTTGGAACCCCAGATAGCTGTAATCAGAGCAAACATGCTCAGTATTGGTGAGAAAGAAGAACCCCAGAAGCACCTGAAGATGGAACGTGAGTATAGTTCATAGACACCCTGGACTATGGATCACAGGTTAGAGGGGAGCTCTGGCAGATCAAAATCACTTTAGAATTATGGCACTTTCCAACCATAGATGTTAACTCATTCTCCGAAAGAAACACCTATTTCCTTCATAAATAAGGCTTCACATTTTCAATTTTTATTTTAAAATTCAAGCTTTACTGGCAGAACATAAACTAAGTGCTGTAAAGCAAAAGCTAAAATTCAATATTCATCTGATGAAACCATCCAGGAAAACAGACCCAGCCACATATTCCGACAGTTTCTGCTGTCTCCTGCTGCTGTTGATACTCTATGGCTTTGATGCCACTGCGGTAGCTGAACTGCTTGGCAGATTATGTTCATTATCAAGATGGAAATCACTGATTTCTCCAGGGCTCTGCTTGGTGAGGAAGGGGAATGAAAACAAGAGGAGCCTGCAGAACCACTGTGGGGGAGGCGGGGGGGGGGGGGGGGGAGGCTGGGGGGGGGGGAGTTCCCTTCCAGGTGGATTAGCTCACAGAGAACTGCAAGCTAGTGTGTGGCTCATGGCATGATGACAGCATTTCTCAAAGCTTCATCTTGCGTATTTCAGAAACACAACCACAAGAAAAGCAAGTAAAGATGAAGCTTAGAGTTGACTCACTAGGAAAGGCTTACATTAGAAAGATAAGAATAGATTTTGACCTCCAGTCATATTTATTATGTTTCAAATTAAATCAGTTTTGTCCTATAAATCTATATTCATAAATATTTACCCATAATATGGCTAATGAAATGTCATCTAGAAATGATGTAAAACATGAACAAAACTTAATTCACAAAAATGTTTGCCAAGATTTTTATGGTGACCTTTAGACACATGCCACCAGTGAGCACTTGGCTGATCAACCCTGGAGGCAGCAACTCTATGAAACACTGTGCCATCTACCATTTAAAGGTGTGGACACTTCATGGCTCAGCATCTTAGAAACATCGATGTTGAAAACTGAAATACAATAGGTCATAAATAACCCAGATGCATAAAAGATACTGAGAAATAGACTGAATAGTATAAAACATTTGCTGAAGGAAAATTTCCTTAGTTTCTTTTAGTTGCTCTTCTTACAATAAGATTAAAAGACAAAATCACTGAGGAAAGAAAAGGGAAGGGAAGGGAAGGGAAGGGAAGGGAAGGGAAGGGAAGGGAAGGGAAGGGAAGGGAAGGGAAGGGAGAAGGGGGAAGGGAAAGGAAGGGAGAAGGGGGAAGGGGGAAGGGGGAAGGGGGAAGGGGGAAGGGGGAAGGGGGAAGGGGGAAGGGGGAAGGGAAGTGGGAGGGAAGGGAAGTGGGAGGGAGGGAATGGGAGGGAATGGGAGGGAAGAGCAGAGCAGAACAAAGTAAAGGAACAACAACAACAACCAAGAAACCATGGCAGTGGTCAGGAGGAAATAAAGCTGACTTCAGGGCAGATGAGCAGGTGGATAGTAACACAGGTTACATGGTGGTGAAGAATGAAAGAGAGTCTGCTACATACAGTGCTATAGGTGAACCAGGCCTAGAGTGGGGTGGAATGAGCTCATGAAAACAGCCTTACCTACTCTCTTCTGGTTCTTGCTTTATGATGTCTTGGTGCTTCAAGTCACTAGCATTGCTGACTACACCAGCTCATCTCATCCTTGAAGATACACTCTGACCCCACTGGGTAGCAGAATCTGCAGGCAGTTCCAGACACTCCTGCTTCATGGCTTCTCCTTCAAAGCCTCACACTTACCATGCTCTGTAGCTATAACTTCTACATTTTGACTACGGCAGCAAAATTACCATACTTCTTCCCTTTTCAAGGTCGTAGATACAAAATCCTTTCTCACCATTGATTTTTAGCAGTTTTCTATAATATCTTTCCTATCTTTAGGTCAGTAATTGTCATTTTTTATTCAAAGAAAATACATTACAACTTCTCTTTGGCTTTCTGTGATTGGCAGCTAGTGCTTTGTTCCTGTTATTAAGTAAAACAAGGATTATGAGAAAGAAAACCACCATGACACTTGAAGAGCAGTTCTGATAACTAGAGACTTCTCGTCAGTATAGGGAGTGTCGCATCATGGCAAGGAAACACTGAACAAAGACATGGACACACTGAATCAAGGGATGGACTAATCATGTCCTATGAGGGAAGGCGACAAGAAATTTCATGGCACAGAAATGCAGGCAATTAAAATCATGATTTTTTTTAAAGCAGTAGGTTTAAACCTTGGAAAGTGAATCATGGAGAAAAGGGAATGACTGGGTCATGTTGTGTGTAGGTCTGACCTCCCCTCCCCTAACTGGTCACATAAGCATGCTTGCCTAGCACTATGCTTCTCTGTGGAGTTAGAAGAACTCAGCAGTGTACTACAGAGCAATTGTGATAAAAACTGCATGATACTGGTACAGTGACAGACAGGTTGATCAATGGAATAGGATTGAAGACCCAGAAATGAACCCACACACCTATGGTCACTTGATCTTTGACAAAGGAGCTAAAACCATTCAGTGGGAAAAAGACAGCATTTTCAACAAATGGTGCTACCTCAACCGGCAGTTATGTAGAAGCATGCGAATTGATCCATTCCTATCTCCTTGTAATAAGGTCAAATCTAAGTGGACCAAGGAGCTCCACATAAAACCAGAGACACTGAAACTTATAGAGGAGAGAGTGGGGAAAAGCCTCGAGGATATGGGCACAGGGGGAAAATTCCTGAATAGAACAGCAATGGCTTGTGCTGTAAGATTGAGAATCGACAAATGGGACCTCATAAAACTGCAAAGCTTCTGTAAGGCAAAAAGACACCGTCAATAAGACAAAAAGGCCACCAACAGATTGGGAAAGGATCTTTACCTATCCTAAGTCAGATAGGGGACTAATATCCAATATATATAAAGAACTCAAGAAAGTGGACTCCAGAAAATCAAATAACCCCATTAAAAAATGGGGCTCAGAGCTGAACAAAGAATTCTCACCTGAGGAATACCGAATGGCTGAGAAACACCTGAAAAAATGTTCAGCATCCTTAATCATCAGGGAAATGCAAATCAAAACAACCCTGAGATTCCACTTCACTCCAGTCAGAATGGCTAAGATCAAAAATTCAGGTGACAGCAGATGCTGGCGAGGATGTGGAGAAAGAGGAACACTCCTCCATTGTTGGTGGGATTGCAAGCTTGTACAACCACTCTGGAAATCAGTTTGGCGGTTCCTCAGAGAATTGGACATAGTACTACCGGAAGATCCAGCAATACCTCTTCTGGGCATATATCCAGAAGATGCCCCAACTGGTAAGAAGGACACATGCTCCACTATGTTCATAGCAGCCTTATTTATAATAGCCAGATGCTGGAAAGAACCCAGATGCCCCTCAACAGAGGAATGGATACAGAAAATGTGGTACATTTACACAATGGAATACTACTCAGCTATTAAAAAATGAATTTATGAAATTCCTAGGCAAATGGATGGACCTGGAGGGCATCATCCTGAGTGAGGTAACCCAAACACAAAGGAACTCGCACAATATGTACTCACTGATAAGTGGATATTAGCCCAGAAACTTAGAATACCCAAGATACAATTTGCAAAACACGTGAAACTCAAGAAGAAGAAAGACCAAAGTATGGATAATTCTTAGAATGGGGAACAAAATGGGGAACTCCCTCCCATGGAGGGAGTTACAGAGACAAAGTTTGGAGCTGAGATGGAAGGATGGACCATCCAGAGACTGATGCACCTGGGGATTGATTCCATAGACTGCCACCAGACCCAGACACTATTGCGTATGCCAGCAAGATTTTGCTAACAGGACCCTGATATAGCTATCTCTTGTGAGGCTCTTTCAGTGCCTGGCAAAAACAGAAGCGGATGCTCACAGTCACTTATTGGATGGAACACAGGGCCCCCAATGGAGGAGCTAGAGAAAGTACCCAAGGAGCTAAAGGGTTCTGCAACCCTAGAGGAGGAACAACAATATGAACTAACCAGTACTCCCAGAGCTCGTGCCTCTAGCTGCATATGTAGCAGAAGATGGCCTAGTCGGCCATCATTGGGAAGAGAGGCCCTTGGTCTTGTGAAGATTATATGCCCCAGTACAGGGGAATGCCAGGGCCAGGAAGAGGGAGTGGGTGGGTTTTGGAGCAGGGCGGGCGGGGGGAGGGTATAGGGGACTTTCAGGATAGCATTTGAAATGTAAATGAAGAAAATATCTAATAAAAAATGGAAAAGAACTCAGCAGTAAGGGTGACAAAAAGGCTAGACAGTTTTGAATCCCTCAGGAATTTTAGGCACAGCACTTTGCAGTCTTTTTTTCTTTTTTTCTTTTTTTAAAGAGCAAATCACAATCCCTGGATAGATTTCTTTGAAGCAAAAGGACAGGGTGGGGTGGAGGGGGGACAATCAAAATGCACAAGGCATCTTAATAAGGTGTCTCAATAAGGAAGAGCAGCCAGGCAGTCTTCCCCTTCCCCTTCCCTGGGAGGACTGCACAGAGACTTGGGCCACTTCCCTTCTAGGTAACCAGAAGGTGAGAGAGAGAGAGAGAGAGAAAGAGAGAGCGTGAGAGAGGGAGGGAGGGAGGGAGGGAGGGAGGGAGGGAGGGAGGGAGGGAGGGGGAGGGAGGGAGGGAGGGAAGGGAGGGAGGGAGGGAGGGAAGGAAGGAAGGAAGGAAGGAAGGAAGGAAGGAAGGAAGGAAGGAAGACATTTAGCCTCTCAAGAGAGAAGTGAGACTTTAAACCAGACTTTCTCTGCCTGCATTGGAAAAAAAAAATAAATTAATGTACTGTTTAAGTATTTTATATGTGTATGTAATTATTCATTCTGCTTACATTCATCTCCTACCATTATTTATACCCAGTCCAGTCCTCCCAGCCCCACGTCTCCATTCCCCTTTCACATTTTTCTGTTATTTCCGTTGTTTAGTTTTTGCACTGGAGTGAGTGGTCTTTGGTTATATAGGCTCCAGGTCTCATTTCACTGGAAGCTGTTCAAGAGGAGATTTCTTTTTTATAGCCATTGATTTTGAAGGGCCAGGTGATTATTTCTAGGATGCAGACAAAAATGACCGCCAGAGAGTGAAAATATAAAAAGTGTGTGGGAGGAGGGGGGCTGTAAATGCTACTTCTGTTATGTGATTTCCTCAAATGGGTTTCTCTCGATTGATCTGTTGTTGCCGTTCATCTACTGTTGGTATTTTTATCTTGGCGGTTTTTTTTTTTTTTTTTTTTTTTTTTTTTGGTTTTCGGTAGGCTAAGACAGTCTTTACTGCGCCTCTGTCACCCAGAGTTCTTGGTGTGCTTCGGATAGCTTGTTGCTGATTTTCCAAGAGCGATTAAAGTGTCTGCTTTCATTCCTTTCCAACTAATATTGGAATCTGGATGTGATTTTCTTGGGCTGGACAAAGGTGGAGGACTGACACCCCCCCGCCCCTGCTCCCTGAAGCTGTTCCCGTTCTATCTGGGCTCCAGAACCTCTCATGCTCCTAACGAGTGAGCTAGAGGTTCCGCGGACTTAACACAGGACACGGCCACCACCACGGGGATTTTTGCCTCTGGAACAAAACAGAGATCCGAGGTTAGCCAGTGAGTGCCTGGCTCTCTTCTGAAGGTTCATATGTGGGTCTCAGTGCCTTCAGCAATTTAATCTAGTCTCGCAACACGAGGATCTTCAGTTTCACAAAAGACTGTAGTTCTGTGTTCTTGGTCCTCTGGTCTGTAGCCCATGTGTTCCTTGTGCCCTGGGGATGCAGTAGAGTAAGGCCAAGTGGAGAAAGAAGACAAGGGAGAGGGAAGGCTGCTGAGAAGTGCTGCTCAGAAAACGACTGGGTAGTGCTGAATCCCTGCAGTGGAATGCTCAAGGGCCTCCCAGGGATGTTAACCCAACATGGAGTAACAGGCTACATTAAGACCAGGCACCGTGCACAGGGCTGGGTGGAGCCACCCAGTAGGAGGAAACGGGTTCCAAGAGCAGTAAAAGAAAGAGATATCCCCGACACCCACTAGTCGGAGTCCCGTAAGAAAATCAAGCTACACAACCTTAACATATTTTCAGAGGACCTAGCACATACCCATTCAGGGTCAATGACTGCTTCGGGAGTCTACATAGATCATTCTGTGGCCATGTTCTCCTGGTGTCCTCAACCCCTCTGTCTTTTTTAAAGTAATGGCTTTATGAGATGATTCGCCAAGTATATGATTTATTTTTTAAATTCAGTTATTTTTCTAAATTACACCATTCTAGAAATAATTTCTTTTAAAAAATACAAAGCAAACGAATCACACATCATTTATATTGGTTCAGTTATTCAGCTCATTAACGGTTTTGGCTGTATTTTGAGACAGTCCTGTGAAGCCCAGGCTGACTCCAATCCCTGGCTGTGTTGGTTTCTCAAGTGCTGCATTATAGCACGCCACCAATCTTAGGTAGGATTGTTGACTTTTATTATTATTATTATTATTATTATTATTATTATTATTATTATTATTATTATTGTATGATGCTGGCTTGCAGGTTTTCTGTTCGCTATTGTCCTTCCTGCCTTTGATTATTTCTCTTCTCGTGGTTTGTAAGCAGCATGTTTTATTGATTACGTGGTGATTTTGTGCTTCATTAGAATTTATAGGATGCCCAGTTTTAATCATTAAACATTTATATATCAAGAAGATAATACTCACAAAGACTGAATCCAAATTCTGGATTAAAATAGGAACAAAGCAGGTTTGTTTGTTTGCTTTTTAATTCTAGTATAGTGATCAGTAGGACAAATGGGCAGACAAACAAAATACCTACGTGCACAGGAACATAAGGCATACAAACAGGCAAATACGTGTGTAACGCATCGGTACGAGCTGCAGAGACAAATGCCATCGACAAGGACAGTCAATGTGGATGACATCATCATTTCAAACAGAAAAGTAAGGAGGAAGTCTCTGAGTAAGGACTGTGGCCAGAGCATGAAAGAAGCTAGCAAGCTCAACAGCTGTCTGGAGAACAGTCTAAAAAGGTGGTCTTTACATGTGTCCAAGAGCCCTGAGGCAGAGGTATGTCTATGGTCATGTTCAGGTGTCGTATATTAATAAGGGAAGAGATTGAAGATGAGACTAAAGGCAAAGCTTGTCAGGATTCCCCGCAAGATGATGTAGAATACCTCTAAGCTTCGGTGTGATTCTGGGCAAGGTGAGAGGCCACTGGAGAATTGTGGGAGGAGTGATCTCATTTCCTGTTAGCAGATAACTCTGCTTGTTGAGCCGAGGACAGACAATAAAAGAGGCCTCAAAGAAAAAAAAGAACTCAAGAGTTTGTTGTAAAGAGTCAGCTGAGAGATGAATTTCAACAGTCAAAGAGCTGAAAATATACCTACCCCAGACTGATTTTGCTTAATTTAAATAACATTTATTTATAAGTAATTATTTCTGTCCATTTACAGAACTCTTATAAAATGACGTAAAGAACCCCAGTATTTGCTTAGCCTAGATTCCTCTATTGCCTTTGACAACACTGACTTTTCACAATTTAAAATATAAGCATTCTGCAACTTTTGAATTAACTTGAAGATTAACTGGGAGGATTAGGTCTTTATTGTTAGCATGTTTTTAATTATTTGCATAATTGTAAAAAATGATGGGTTTCATTAAGACATTTATTTACATGTGCTAATATATACTTGCTAATATTCACCCACTTTACCCTCCCTCATCCTCTCCTGCTTCCTGCTGGTCCTTTACCTTTGTCCAAAGAGTTCTCATTCACTCTCATTGGTGTATGCATGCACATGTGTATTTGTGTGTATATGCATGCATGGGCATGTGTGCATATGCATGTGTATGTTTAAAACTAGATTTTGCAAAGAAAGAAAGAAAGAAAGAAAGAAAGAAAGAAAGAAAGAAAGAAAGAAAGAAAGAAAGAAAGAAAGAAAGGAAGGAAGGAAGAAAGAAAGGAAGAAAGAAAACCAGATTTGTCTTTCAAGTCTAGTTTACTTCAACTAACTTGATGATTCTAATTCCATTCATTCCCTTGCAAATAACATGAGTTCATTCTTCTTTATGTCTGAGGAAAACGATTGTCCAAGTATTCATACCACATTGTCTTCATTCTTTTGCTGTAGGCTGTCTTGGCTATTGTGAATACTGCAGTAACCTTGGCTATGAACATATTTGTGTAGTTTTCTGACTTCTGCTGTACAATCAGGAACAGTGAGGTTGAATATATGGTTGTTTAAATTTTAATTTTAGGTTTGGGGTTTTTGTTTTGTTTTACTTATTTTTTTTCTGTTTTATTTTTAACAAGACAGGGTTTCTCTGTGTGACCTTAACTGTCCTGGAACTCACTCTTTAGAACAGCCTGGCCTCAAACTCAAAGAGATTAGCCTGCCTCTGGCTTCAGCATGCTAGGATTAAAGTCACATACCACAGCCACCTGGCTTAGTTTTAGTGTTTGGAGGAATTTTAAACCTGACTGATTCCATAGTGACTTCACTAATTTGCATCCTCACCAGGACTGTATAATCATCGTTATTTTTCTACATCACCTTCTGCATTTTAGCACTTACTACACTTAAGTAGTCATTCTGACCAGGTTAAGGTGGGATGTCAGTGTTCTATGTATATGTGCATGCTTATTTCTGTTTTAAATTTTTCTACTCTTTGAAATTAAAATATAATTACATCATTTGCCCCTTTCCTTCCCACTCTCTAACCCCTCAAATATACACCCTTTGTTCTTCCAAATTCAGGACCTAATTTGGTTGCTGCCACATACTCATGCATGCAATCACCCACCCATGCCCACACATGGACACACAGACACACAGACACACACACACACACACACACACACACACACACACACACACACACACATTCGTACATACCCATGCACCCACACACAGCCCACACAGTCAGCATAACACACTTATATGTATAATCCTCTGTGGAGTAACATTGAGTCCATTTCCAAATGCTTTATTCAAGACCTGGCAACCAATGTTGAATTCTTGTTTCTCCCTCAAGTTTATTCATTCCTTGAGGAAATCCTATCCCCTGCACTACTCAACAATCTGCACAGGACCCACAGCCTCCAGATGGCACTGTAGCTGTAGTTGATAAATTATTAACAGAGCCTGAGATTAAGTAATACAACTGCACAAATGTTGTTTCCTAACCTCGGTCCTTTTATATGGCTAGCAAAAAATACCTTTTTAAGAATGTATGCTGAAAACCACAAAGATAGATCAAGTAAATCTGTTGAAACAATTAATAAGATGTCCAATCAGTTAATAGGCCATTGCACAGAAGAGACAATTCTCAAAATAAGAAATAGAATATAAGAAAAAGGTTCAGCATCGGTAGCCACCAGGAAAGTGAAAATAAAGAAAATATTCAACTATAGGCAACAAAAAGTGCTGGGTGTAAGAAATGATCTTCACTGGGAAGAGTCCACTAAAGGCAACCCAATATCAGGGGGCCAGTCCTGAGGCCATATACACACTTACACCCATACAAAATGAATAAAATACATAAATATTTAAAACATTATTTTTTGTCTGTGTATGGCCGTTATGTCTTCCTGTATGCCTTTGTACCACCTGAGTTCCTGGTGTCTGCCAAAGCTAGAAGAGGGCATAGTATGCTTTGAAACTGGAGTTACAGATTGTAGTAAATCTGCTTTGGATCCCAGCAGGTCCCACCCGTGTTGCACCTGCCCAAGAGCTCTGGATTCGTGAATGAAAGTCACATACATGCCAGTTAATTTTGATATGCCTTGGCTATCTCAATGGCTGGGCACTTCTAAACCTCTCTGCAGCTAGCACATACTCCCCTCTGGTATTCCTTAGTTAGCATCTTTTAAATTTTATATTTCATCTTTGCTACCCCAGACATAATCGGGAGAGGGGTCCGTAGGGTCATTTTCTCAGATTCTTACTCGTTGGCAGGCCTTTAAGTTCTCTTCGTTCTCTTTGCTCCCCCATTGTGACAATTCTCTTCCGCTCACCCTCCACCCTCCGTACCTTGCAGATACAATCTAAAACCCTGCCTCTGTCTCCCTCAGCCATTTGCTATATAGAAATTCTTTATTATCAATCAATGCCAACCCTCGGGAACCCTCGGCAGTTAGAAGTGCAGCTTTTGGGAGCGAAATTAAGACAAAGCATTAGAACCAACTCCCACCAGGTTTGGAGATGCTTTGTGGGTGCTGGGAAATGAACCTGGGACCTCTGGAAGATCTGTTAACTACTCTGGAAGAATTCTGTTAACCACTGAGCCACCTCTCCAGCCCTGGAGTCTTTCTCACATCTCTTCCTTCTCTCTGAGGATGTTCAAAATTACCCTTTCCCCATTAGGAAGCTAGGTAGCAATTTAGTTCTTTTGCCTGAGGAATTTGGTGTCTTTCTAATGTGATTCATTGTTCTAAAGTGTTCAAGTATTAGATCTTGGTTTTCGTGTTTGTATTTGGCACAGAATTGTCATTATTTGTGCATGGACATACCTTAAAAACACAAACCTTTTTCTTCAACCCATTTTTAACTTTTGTGCAGTATAGGGTCAATTTCTCCCATGTGGTGCTGACCTTTGTCAAACCTTACCTTGTTTAAACTTGACCAACAGAATGTCCATTCAGTGATATAAACTTGTCTGCTTGGTTTTTCTCTAATTTTCATTCCATTGCAAAAATAAAATAGCTTTAAAGGTGAAGACATAGAAATGTCATCTAGTAATCTAAAATTCTCTGCATCTCTTGTAATTTCAGGCTAAAATAGGAAATACTCATACAGTCACACACTGAGAATTTGGTAAGACTCCTTAGCAGACACCTGCTCTCTCTTCAACTCTCCAGTGTCCCAGTCATAACAGGCAACTGGTGATACCCAACATATGCATCCAAACCTTTGCTCAGAGCCTCTTCTTTCCCTGGAGTGCTTGATTTCCACCTCTGCAAAAGCACAACTTCAAAATGTCCTTCAAAACCCAGCACTTATTATAGAACTTTGCTAAACAATTTTAATTCTTTTTTTAAAAAAATATATTTTTTTTTATTTCTTGAGATTGTAATTACATCATTTCACCCTTCCCCTTCCCTCAAGCCCCTCCATACACCCATCCCTGATGGCCTTTGAAATCCTGGACTTTCCTTCCATTGATCATTATTGTACACACACACACACACACACACACACACACACAAGCAATATATATATATATAATTAAATATAACCTGCTCAGTGCTTATAATGTCCCTTGTACACATGTTTTCAAGGATGGGCATTTAGTACTGAGTAACCCTTTAGTGTACTCTTCGCTGGGGAAAGCCACCTCTCTCACTCCCAACTTTCCCCTTTGCCTATAGTTCTTTGTGTAGGTGAGGCCTCATGGGCTTTTCCCTGACAACTGACATGTCCACTTGTATTGTCTGTAGTCAGCTCATATTTGGGAAGTCATGTTAGTGAGACTTTATGCGTGTAGCTTCTGAAGTTACCAGGGGACACGATCTCATATTAAACTCCTTTATCCTCTGGCTACTACAACCTTTCTGCTCCTCTCTTCCACTTGATATTTTCACTCTTTATCTTTAACTTACAACTCTTCTTTTAAAATTACGTGTGAGTTCTTTATACACTCGAGAATTCTATTAAGTGCTTTATCTTGCATTTGTCTCCTACCACGAAGAAGGAAATTTAAATGTAGAGATGTGCTTGATCCATTACAGACAATCTACATTACCTACTAAACATAAAAGCACTTAAAATGATATTACTTAACAGCTAAGGTGGGAAGTCTCACTGTAGATCATAGTTCCCAATCTTCCTGTAATGGAAAGATGATCTGGAAATAGACTATAGGCCCATGAGGATAGGGGATTGGATGATATTACTCTGTAAATTTCTATAACATTTCTAGGAGTCTCATTTTTGTAGGCTACTCACTAGTGTTGTTTCTATCATTGATTCTTTAAGAGACAGTCATAGAAACCACTTCCACATCTCACTTCTGATTTTGACATATTCCTGGTGAAATGGGTAATGACCACACAGCCCAAGGGAGTTGTGGCAAAGCATCAGGAGGGAACTGGCAAGATAGAAGGAAGTTATCACCAGCTGAGCTTCAGGCGAGCCTACATAGATGGAAGTTCAAGAAATGTAAGCAGCCCAACAGAGTTCTCGTGCTCTAGTTGTCTGGAGATGTGATGGGGGAGGAGACTGGCTTAGGCTTGCAAAAGTCATTGGATTCTAGTCTAGTATATCATGTTAATAAGGGTATATATCGTTCATACACAGCAGAAGCCTGGGGGATGCTTTAAATAAAAGAATTAGAATCATTTATGATGCAATTAAGACTTTAGTCTGGTTGTCTAGCTGTTCATTTGGAGCGCATAAGGATAAAAAACAACCTGGAGGTATTAAGGAGAATATTCTTGGACTGGTAAACCTAGGAGTAGGATGAAGGAAAAAGAAGTGGGAATGAGAAGCAATATGACTTGAAGCTAGATTGAAATGGATTGAAAAAGATATAAATGACAGAACAGGGAAAGCACTCTGGGTCTGACCAAAAGAGATCAAAGAAGAGTTTTCAAGTAGGAAAATAAGAGAGGTAAGGGGATTGGAGTTTGAGACAAGGCTTCTTGCTGGTCCTTTAGGACCAATCAGAGACAGAGAAGGGGTCCCAGGCCAGGACCGGTAATTGCTGCACAGACAGAGAGGATGCTAAGCACCCTGAGAGAGCTTTCTCAGGGGCCAGAGATTGCTTCTGTGTTCCTCACATCTGGTCTAGAGTAAATCCGGAGCCTATCAAGACAACGTGCAATAAGGTCACTGAATTCTTCAGCTTTATTTCACCCGCTTAGCTAACAACTCATATCCACTATTAGAGCACTAAAGCTATGTTAAAAGCAATCAAAGTTAAAAACAAGTATACAAATAACAAAAGTACGGAGTGAAATTGAGGATTAACGAACCAAGGAAAGGATGGCTATCAGATATGCATAAATCATTCGAGAAGCTCCAAGAATGCATACAGCAACAAGCAAGGGTTTCTGAAGAAATGACCCAGAGGATACACAGGAACATAGGAGAGGTGGACTCCTGCAGAAGAGGAAGTGTGATGGAAAGGCATAGGTGAGACGTCAGAAGAACTCCAGTAACTTTTGCTCATGCCGTCAGGCAGTTGCCATGGCTGCTTCTACCAGGGAAGCAGAAATGACATCCCTTATTTTCCACGAGGTCGACAGGATCAGCTACCTTGTTGGCAAACAGTTTATGTTTTATTAAACATCAGCCAGCTATGTATGTAAATCAGTTTGCAGCCTTCCCTGGATGTAGAAAGCAGCCATAGGTGACTCCAAGCTTCCGGGTGACAGCAGCCCTCCTGTCAGGGACCCCTCAGTCTTTCCTCCTCCCTACTCTGTCTCTTTGTTTTCTGTGCTGTGTTTTCATGCTCTTCCTCACTTTTCTGCTACACATTTTCTTGGCATATTGTTTGTCTTTCATGAGCTTCTGGAATCATTATAGATAGAGTAACTATACTCCCTTTCATTGATAACATTTATGTATGAGGTGGTGTCTTTATCTAACTTTAACTGTTATATCTCAAACATTCTCTCCTGGGTGCCTTCTAGGTCTGTTTTGTTTGTTTGTTTGTTTGTTCATCTGGGTTTGTTGTTATTGTTTGTTGCCTGCCCAAAGTATCTGTGGACTAGATCTCATCCACTATTCCTTGTGAGTCTCAGTCTAACAGGCAAATGGAGAAGTGGAATATTTATTGAGTCTAGATTCAAACAAATGAGTTGGCCTTGACTAACTAATGCTCCTGTTATGTCTTATTTGAAAACCTGCAAGGCAGATATTCACCATAGCTAACATCAAATGCCACATAAGAATCGTCACAGATTTCAATGTTTCTGCTTCAATCTGGATGTAATATACAATTCTTGGATGTGATATTGATAAAAGTCATTTGGTCCAACATGTCATCAGTTCTCATAGCTTAGAAAATGGCCTGTTGTGAGTTTAACAATGCCATTTTCCCTACACGGGTGATTCTGTCACTCTTGAACTCTGCTGGTATGACACTAGACATGCAAAGCAATGGCTGTAAGCTACTCATCCACGTGGCTAATGAATCACCTTTATGAGGGAAAAAAATGAAGAAGGAAAGAAAGAGTTTAGGTCATTTCATTTAAAAGTCTTAGCATTCCTATAGTTAGTCTATACCCTCTGTATAGGAAGGCTTCTTTTCTTACATACATTCTCTCTCTCTCTCTCTCTCTCTCTCTCTCTCTCTCTCTCTCTCTTCTCTCTCTTTCTCTCTCTCCCCCCCCCTCCCCGTGTGTGTGTGTGTGTGTGTGTGTGTGTGTGTGTGTGTGTGTGTGTGTGTGTGTGTTTGTGTGTGTGTGTATGTGCACGCGCGCGCATGCACGTCTGCTGAGGGCACACTCTCGTTTCAGGTCATACCCAATATCTGGGAGTCTAACAATATTCTGATTCCCTGTGAATAAAGCACAGTAGCAATGAAAATATAAATCGGCAAGAAGCTGGGTCCAGGGAGGTATATAAAGGTAGCCCTAGGAGAGTCCCTCAGGGCCAGGTTCCTAGTTGGTAGGTGTGTTCTAGACAGGTGGGATGAGCAAGTTTCACTATCAAGAACACTAACAGAGACAACCAATATGCTATAAAATTGATGGCTCAGCACAGGCCATCCTGGGAGTAGACCTGGGGAAAGGACCAGAGTAAGACTTGAAAAGAAAGTACTGCTGGAGCGATCTTGAGGACAGGGTGGGACTGTGTGGTTTAACAGAACCTCCTGACATGTCAACAAACACTTACTGTCTGCCAGATGGCTAGCCCAATACTTAAGGTTAAACTGAAATCATTGGAAAGAATGATAAGTGATGCGGAGGCTAGGGCTGGAAGAAGGGATATTCTCTAAGGGAAAAGCAAACCTCAGAGTCAGGCTGATGCAAGATATTGCCACATGGAATTCTTTAAGAAACAACCAAATGAGGTCAGAAGAGTAGCAGCTGAGTCAGAGGACTGGCCAGTAGTGAGCCAAAGTGTGTCAGTTAGATGGAGAATCCAAACGATGTTTGTGGCAAGGCAAGAATGAGTAGTTGTGTGGATGGCATCGGCAGTGTGGGAAGATATACCCGTTCCTGTGCTTCTTCTCTACATGAACAATTTCTAGCTGTGATTAGACTAGTTTCTTCCACAGGTTACTTGGTGAAGAATGTCACTTTAAACAGTTTGGGGTCCAGTTCTGAGGCCAGGGAAAGCCTTAGGTCCTTGGGATAGCTTGAGATAACAAATTGCATGTCCACAGAACACACTGACTTGAGAACGTTGGGGATGACAGTCGTGGAAAGGCAGAACTTAGTTTAGCATCATCAACTGTTGCTGCTTCAGCTGCCTGCAGACTGCTTTCCTGTTTCTCCCAGAACCCAGAATGTTGTGGGACTTTTTTTGCTAGTGGAGGATGCTTAGGACATTCTGGGAAAACATCTCTACTTCATACTTTTGGCTTTTTCTTTCTCTTAGAGTAACTGATATTAATTATTGAGTTATATATTTTTTCACATATTTTCATACACTATGCCATTTGTCTTGATTATTTGAGTTGGAGATCACATTTTAGATGAGAAAAATGAGCCTCATAGGCATTGACTAATTTTTCCACAGTAACTTTGAAAACAATAGCAGAAGCAAAGAATGAAATAACACCCTGTGCTCTTAGACAGACATTTAGTTATTCTTCTATGTAGTGTTTAAGGTAATAAAATGTATAGCATTCCATCTTCTCAGAATTTGTAACCCCGAGGGTGTGGCTGAGGAGAAATCTGCTTGCCTAAGTAATAGTTTAGCCACACAAGTGAAGAGCATACACCATTCTTACAGAAAAGGCCAGACAGATCTGACCTACCATAGGATATAAAGCAGCCTCCCTAAAGCACTAACAGCAGAATTGATTTCTAAAGAATTAGTGGATAGCTGGAGAATGAGGCTGAGATGGGAGTGCTGGACAGAAAGAATCTAAATATTGCAGCACTTGGAGCAAGGCCAGTGTAGCCAGGGCATAGGTGACTGGAGGACACTGAAGAGTGGACTTGCTTATGCAAGCATTAGATAATGCACTTCCAAATTTACAATTCATGACAGCATCCATAATTTACAATTCATAATGGAATTATTCAATTCATAGTGGCACATTCACAAAGTTAGGAATCTAATCTTCGATGTTTAGAGGTAAGTTCCCTTTTCTCTTGAGTTAAATTCAACAGTTTCAAAACACTATTTACTGTGCTACCAAAACACCCCATATGTCATTGGCATCTGAATCATCAAGGGATGAAATGACTATCAGATGATCAGAGGTTTCATCAAGAACAACCTAAAAGGTCAAATAGAATAAAACACAGAGCTGGCGATAAAGACCAAAGGTGAATACTTACCTACCATGCCCTAGGGGTCAACCTCCAGAACCAAACTTAACTAAGTTATGTAAAATGCAAAATTGATTTGCTGGAATGTGCATCCAAGGTGATGAATAAAGCAGGCAAGCCTCCTGAACAACTCAAAGAAGTAACCTAAGAAACATCTTTTCCATACTGGCATTTTCTAACCCAGAGTTACAAGTTCAAGTTCTTCCCTAATGTGATGGATTCTGGGGTGAGAGAGAGACCACAGTGTTAAAACAGAAAATTTTTGTAAAATATGTCAGATATATAAATGGATTTGCAAGAAAAGGTTTGAAGAGAGTCAAAATCAGCGGTTCTCAACCTTGCTAACTCTGAGACCCTTTAACACAGCGTCATGGTGACCACAACCATGCAATTATTTCATTGTCACTTTGCTACTGTTATTGTAATGTAAATATCTGATATGCAGGATATCTGATATGTGTCGCACAGGTTGAGAACTGCTAGTCTATATCATTTTCTACTGGTACCCAGCATAAATACTTTTGACTATTGTTGAAAATGCATGAAGAGCTTCCCAACGTCCTGAGTTCAGTTCCCAGCACCCACATGGTGGCTCGCAACCACCCATAATGGTATCTGATGCTCTCTTCTGATGCATCTGAAGACCGCGACAGTGTAGTAACACGTATAATATTCAATAAATAAATATTAAAAAATAAAGGGAACAGAAAATGCCTGCAGAGTAAAGCGGTAAACTCTGCCTTACCAGGACTGAAGGAACTGTTATGTGACTTGTCCTGGAGAGATAGAAGAAACTTTTACTCATCCTAGAGAGGGAGCCAATGAATGATCAATTATGACTGTAGCCACATTCAAGTTAGTAAAACAATGTGTACACTCGTTACAGAACTGTGGTTGGAGGGCTATAGACTGAGGAGGAATGTCACACATACACAGCTGTGTCATTGAAAAGTCAACAGCATGGATGGACAATGACTCACAAAAGCTGCTGCCCTAGAGTGCCCTCCAGGACTTGCAGGCCACCCAAGGAGTGGAGAACCTCAGCTCATCTTTATTCCCCATATAACTTTGGGAGGAAACCTGGTAAGCTTGTAAGTTTCAGGATCTTTCTGAGGTTTCCAGATGTTTACTTGTTCTAGGTTGCAATGTTTCAATTTGGAGGAAATTGGTAAACAGTACAAAACATGACTCAAAATGTATTCTGGAATAAAAGATAATTCCTATTTGTAAGAAAAGAATTATAACCTGGAAGATTTACATTAAAAACTAAGCTTCCAAAGTTCATATTAAATTGCTAGATATGAGAAATATTATGATCATATAATAGTAAACAGAAGAAAAGTAACATATAAATATAAGTGTGAGTACCAAGATTTTAAAAATTAGTTAAGAATTGGAAGGTATAAAATATAAAATACTTTATGAGAAAGTGTCAAAAGCCAATTAAAATTATTAATCAAAGTAAGCAGTCTAGAACAGAAAGGATTTCACTATGAACACAGTTGTTTTAATTGAAAAGACATAGCTAGTTATAAAAGAAGTGAACGAGAATGACTGAAAACACCCAGATAGGAGAAGAGTTGGAAAAAGTAGAGCTTTAAGAGAAACACTGAAAATGTCTAGCATAAGTATATTTGAACTGTGAGAAGAAAGAATGAATTGGAACAAAACAGTGTCTCTAGGGTCATAGGTGAGGCCTTCCTTCAGGTTAGAAAGGACATCAACTAGTTCACTTAAGAAACAAGAGGAATTTCAATCAGAACAATCAGAGAAAAACCCACAGACACAAGACTATGCTCAGCACAAAGAAAATCATCTACTTGACATAAAGCTTAAGAAAAAAGAAGTACAACATTAACAGATGCAGCAGCTGCATCAGTGGCCTAAGTACCAATGATGAAGGCTAGAGTATGATGACACAGCATCTTTACCATGCTGGAAGAAAGCCTTATTCTATGCTGCTATGCCATTAAAGTGTATCTTTAAATGAAGATAAAATGAAGTCATTTTTCAGAGGCACTCTCAAAATCTAAGAATTCACAGTCTCCCATTAAATAAAATACTAAATGGAGTTTTCCAAGCAGAAGAAAACTTACCCTGGATAGAAATCAGGAGATGCATGAAGAAGTAATGGATAAAGAAACTAGGTAGATGAATATAAAATTATGGCTGAAATACTTCTAGTAATACTGCATGAGGCATACATAGCATGTGAGGAATTTGATTCCTCATATATAAGATGACTGCAGCTAGATCTAGCACTAATTGACATGAAAGCTGCCCAGAGGCCAATCACAGAAACCCAGTACCTGGCATTAGCATGATGCAGCTTTTGAGAAGAATTGGCAATTCTCCCCAGAGGATTGCATGACCCAGGCACTTATGGTTTCAGAAACTCAACAGTCACTCAGCTGTCAACCTGAAACACTGGCTTCTTGTCTTATACCAACAGAGATGAAAAATGTAGACATCCATTGAGAGTAGACAAAGTGGAAGTGAACTTTATTAAGGAAAGTTGGGGGGGGGGGGCGGGATGAGAAGGTAAGGAAGATGGAGAGATACTCCTGAGACCAAGAGAGGAAAAGCTGTTGAGCTGGTTTGTCTCAGGATCTCCAGAGGCCTTCTGGTTGAAATGGAACAAAGGCAGATGCACTTTTCTGTTGAGACAGGTTATTCTGGTCTATCATGGGCTGAGCCAGAAGAGGGCACATGTGCTCTGTGCATATAGCCTTGACATGTATGATAGGTGAGCATGCTCTATCCATGTTTTTCACCCAGTTAGGGGTGGATGAAATCCCACTTTTATTAATTTCTAAGCATCTATCAGTTAACTAGTGATCCTAACTATCTATGACGTTTTGTCCAGTGTTTTGCTGGCTACAAACTATCCTGTGCTGTGTTTGATATCACATTTCTACAGTCAACTTGTAGCTTCACCATGGGAGCTACCACAATGGAGCTGGAGTTGTTGTTGATTACATAATATTTAACTCCTTGTCTATGGGGCAGTTTGGGAATCTCCATCCTTACAACTGAGTGTGTTCCACTTAGCTGCAACACAGGCAACGGTACATAAAAGGGCAAAGGAGCCTTACATATGCTCTCTGAGGAAGGAGGGCTCTGAGGAAGCAGGCAGTCTGCTGACACTGGTCCAGAGCCCACTCCCTCCTCTTATTTCCTCCTTATGGTTATTTCATACCCAGTTTCAAACTCTTTTATCTCTCATTCCAGTTTTCTTGACCTCACTGTTTTAACTCTGACCTTCTCTTTAAGCTCCAGATCTATCTTCATGTAATAGTTGTCACCGGTAAGCGATTTTGACAGTGGTCCCTTTTCCCTTACTATAATAGTTGTCACTGGTGAGTCATTTGACTGTGGTCCCTTTCCCCTTACTATCTTTGGTGATATACCTCCTGACATGAGAGCAAATCTGAAGAGAGTAAAGCCTGTTACTTTCATGTGATTATTGATATCCCTTGGAATTCCATCTTTGAAAGAGGAACTTTTAAACTTGAGCTATGTCTTCCAGAATACCTCATCCTAGAGCCTGAAGCCCATTTCATGACCAAAATTTATCAAACTATTTTGGACACTCTTGGAAGAACATGCTTAGATATCTGAAAGCTAGGAGTTCTCCACCATGGCAGATCTTTGGGCTGTGATATATATATATATATATATCATGAAGACTATTTGGTTGCTTTTAACCTAGATGCTTCATTAGCAAATAGCCAGTAGAGCACTGAGAGATCAAGGTCCCCTAAACCGCAGAACTCCATGGACTGGAATCTATCCAGGAGTGTTGTTTAAGCTGATCACATCATCAAATATATGCCACTTCTGTTCTGTCATGATTTCTTCCTTTTACTGTTTGCATTCAATAGGCACAATCTTAGAAACACAACAGAATAAAATCCAGACATCTTCAGTGTTTGCTGATTAAATACAGATTGGTAGATTTCTCTTCTGTCTTGACCATTTGGAACTCGTGAG
The DNA here is from genome assembly GCF_000001635.26 of Mus musculus. NCBI lineage: Eukaryota > Metazoa > Chordata > Mammalia > Rodentia > Muridae > Mus > Mus musculus. The sequence goes on along the minus strand of NC_000079.6, from coordinate 19,759,024 downwards.
CAGAGCTTAGATGTATCATCGTGATCATTGCTGACTGTTAGAAAGTAGAATCTTTCCTGCCCCTGAGTTGTGTTTATTATACCCAGTGTCACTCCACTGGAGGAAACTGATTCCCCATTGCCCCAGCAAGAAGCAATTAGAAATAGCTCCTTGGTTAGGAGTAGGACTTTGTACACATGTCCTCTCCTCTGTGCTGAGATTCTGTGTTTCTTGAATTATTTTTTTTAACTATAGAAATTTTTTATTAGATATTTTCTTCATTTACATTTCAAATGCTATCCTGAAAGTCCCCTATACCCTCCCCCAGCCCTGCTCCCCAACCCACCCACTCCCACTTCCTGGCCCTGGCATTCCCTTGTACTGGGGCATATAATCTTCACAAGACCAAGGGCCTCTCCTCCCAATGAAGGCCGACTAGGCCATCTTCTGCTACATATGCAGCTAGAGACACAAATTCTGGGGGTACTAGTTAGTTCGTATAGTTGTTCCTCCTATATGGTTGCAGACCCCTTCCGCCTTGGGTACTTTCTCTAGCTCTTCCATTAGGGGCCCTGTGTTCCATCCAATAGATGACTGTGAGCATCCACTTCTGTATTTGCCAGGCACTGGCATAGCCTCACAAGAGAGAGCTATACCAGGATCCTGTTAGCAAAATCTTGCTGGCATATGCAATAGTGTCTGGGTTTGGTGGCTGTTTATGGGATAGATCCCTGGGTGGGGTAGTCTCTGGATGGTCTTTCCTTCTGTCTCAGCTCCAAACTTTGTCTCTAATTCCCTCTTTGGGTATTTTGTTCCCCCTTCTAAGGAGGAATGAAGTATTCACACTTTGGTCTTTCTTCTTGATTTTCATGTGTTTTGCAAATTGAATCTTGGGTATTCTAAGTTTCTTGTGCACATCATATACATACTTTTGCAATCTGTGTGAGTTTACATATTATAAGCCCTGCTATATCTGAAAAGCTGTTTCCTAGGCACCATCTACTACTTATGGCTCTTCTAATCTTTCTGTCTCCTATTCTTTGTAGATACCTGACCCTTGAAGAGAGAAATTTGATATAGACATCCTATTTAGAACTGAGTGCTTCAAAGTCTCTTACTTTGTAAACATTGGGTGGCTGTGTCAATGTTGATTATCACCTACTGAAAGAAGGCATTTGATGATGCGAGTTGAGCTAGACACTGATCTATGTGTATAGCACTATGTCATTATATTGCTATGTCCCTTTAGCAGAATAACAGTCGGTTTCCACCCACGGCCCATGACCTAGCTAGTCTCTTTTTTGAGCACCCTAGCAGCGGCACATATGGGTTCCCTCTCATGGAGCAGACCTTAAAACTTGCTTACTCCCATAACTTTTCTGTCACTAGTGCACTAGTATCATTTTTGCAGGAACTTTAATGTTTTAGGTCATAAGTTTGAAGCTGGTTACTTTTGGTTGTTTAGTGTGTACAAAGTACCTTCTAGCACCATGAATACTAGTCAGTAAAGTTAAATCTAGTTGGGAACCAGCTTAATTTTCCCATGTTCAATGTCATAAGTAAGTGGTGTCTTCACAAACAGGATCTTACTATCAGGTTGTAGAAAGTAAGCAATAGTCCTTTCTGTGATGTTTGGGATTGGGGAATTCTATGGAACCCATTTAACCAATAACTCAATAAGATGTAATTCATTCCTGTTACTGAAGATTTACTTGGTATTATAAGATGTCTAATTGGAGTATTGTCTCCCTCATTATATGGTGATTTTTAAAAAAAAAAACTGTGTGTGTATGTATGTAAGTATATATATACATATATATATATCAGCATCAACAGTAGTAGGTATTCATATGGCTCTTCCAAAAGTCTTTCATGTGAATCACTTGTTCCAATTTTTGTATTTTTAAAAGAATTTTTTAAAATACAATTTTTTAGCTTAATTTAAAATTATCAGCATATTTACCACATTTAGCATTATCATGTAGCTGTGATGGTTAAAATCTGCTACCGGCTCCTTTAAAATACACTGTCTAGATGATCTCATTTTGTTTAGTTGCAGTAAATGGAGAGCTTGAGTCTCTTAAGGCATATGAGAGCATCAAACCTTAGAGCTAATACCAATGTGACTTCGACGATGGTGACCATGTTGTATAGCTCGTCTAAAAACTTCCACAGGCCATCCATTTGTTTATTCTAAAATAATAAAGCATGTATAGACTTAAAACCCATGGAAACAATAAGGGGAAAATAGAGTCAAAATACTCTGAATTTGTAGTGCTACAAGACAGGCAAACACAATTTTTGTTTAAATATATTTTAAATCTAAGAATTCTTAAGACTTTAAGCAAAGAGAATGAAAAAAAAAGTGCAAAATACAGACTTTAGAGCAATGGCTCTCAACCTTCTAAATGCTGTGACCTATAACACAGTTCCTCATGTTGTGGTGACCCCCAACCATGAAATTATTTCATTGCAACCTCATAACAATTATTTCACTAATGTTATAAATCATAACATAAAAATCTGATATGTAGGATAGCTGATATGTGACCCACAAAGGGGTTGCAACCTACAGGTTGAAAACCATTGTAAACAAATCAGGCTCAAGTATATCAGGAAAAGTAGACTTTTAAAAAAATTAGAAACATTGAAATCAGAGCCAGATGTTTCAGTACATACTCATAATCTCAGTATTTGGCCAGCCAGCCAGCTGCGTCTGAGGATTATGAGTCTGAGGCAGCATAGAGTCTGTCCTGGTTTGCTTTTATGTTTCTATGTTAAAACCCAAACCAAAAACAACTTGGAAGAGGACTTTACAAGTTACAGTGGTCAACTGAGGGATGTTGGGGCAAGGATTCAAGTCGGGCAGGAACTTGAAGCAGAAACCACTAAGCAATCCTGCTTGCTGGCTCATGCCCGGCTAGGTTCCTCACACAGCCCAACACACCTGGGTAAGTATGGTGCTGCCAATGTAGCCTGGGGCCTCCCACATCAATCAAGACAAGTGTCACAGACGTGGCCACAGACAAACTGATCTGAGCAATTCTTTAACTGATGCTCTCTCATCTCAGGTGATTGTAGGTATGTAAGTTAACAATAAAAACTAATTCCATGGGCCTCCTAGTCAGACTCTGTTTCCAAAACAAACAGAACTGAAGAGAGCATTTCATAGTGAATACACAAGCACACCACAGTGTTTGACTCTTACATGTAGCGTTGCAAATGTTGTGAAGCAGACTCCTTCTTTAACTCAGCCAAAAATCCTCAGTCTTTGATTTGACTTTTTATTGCTTTATTCCATTTACAGTCAGCAACATTATGATGGATGTTTAAAATGTCATCTTCATATCTGAGGTTCAGAACTTATAGTACCAAAACCCAGAATTCTGCCACAACTGTCCCAAGAGCAAATGGCTCAGCCCACGACCCTGTTACCAGATGAACTGAACCTTTTGCACACGGATATCCATCGTAAGCTAACTCTTGTCTCCAGCAGCAGAAACAAAGTCACATTCTGGAACTATAGCTTCTGAATGTCTGTAAATGTGACAAAACAAGAAAGACTGAACCACTCTATAGACTCTTAGTTTTGTGTCTCCGCAACTGCTTATGGAGAGACAGAAAGGAAGGCATCAAGACTATTTCACCACCTTAAATTCTATGTAACAACATGTTATGCAGCTGGGAGCCTACTGTGAAAGTAAATAGGCCAATATAATGTAGTCCTGGCAAACAGAAATCATTTAACTTGGGCTTCTGATATTTGAAAGGCAGTGATCATGGAACTTTACAAAGAAATTGATTCAAGTAGCAGAAGCACTGACCTTACTCTTTTCTTTCAGGAATCAGTCTTACTACGCTAACGGTGTAAGGAAGTGGTGAGCAGAAGTGTTGGTGGCATTTTCGTGCTTGACTCAAAGGAAAACAGGACTGCTTTTACTCAGGAGAACTGCTCTTTTACAGAGAAAAAGGAAAGGTGAATAGAGGGACTACCCAGTAGAACCCAGCCAACTTCAGAGCTTCCAGGGAGATACTGGTAAGTGGGCCACAGCTCTCTGAAGTGTGTTCTGTGGCCACAGAAGTTGAGATTTTCTGGGGCTAGCATATCATCACATTTTAATGAAATTAGAAATTAGATAAGCACTCATCATTTTAAGTGTATAGTTCAGTGATGACATCAGACATCCATCACCCCGGTGTTGTACAGACCAATTTAAAGACCACATCTCCCCCTACTAGTTTGGCTACATTTATCTGTCTTCTCTCACATTGGTTTTGAAATTTTTAGGATATATATATATTCACATACTTTGTGGCATTTTGTATTACTATATAGAATTTTTAAATTTTTTAGAAATTATTATTTTCCTAGAAAAGATTTTAGAGATTGTATTTTTTCTAATTGTCTTTCCTGTTTCTCAGAAAATTTAGGATATCTGTGTGTCTGGTTAGTTACTATACACACATTTCTACTTGATACATAAAATAATATTTTTACACTTCATTAACCTTTTTTGTATCTTTAGAAGTACTGTTTCCTTGCTGAGAATTTACATGGTTTATACAAAGCTTTTGAGATTCATCAACATTGTGAATATCATTTGTTTAATAATTGGTTTATAATTTGTGTAACAATACACGTTTGAAGACATGTTCATAAAAGCATTAAGAGTGATTGCAAATGTGTTACAAAGGCCAGGTACCCAGTGAGTTACTGTTCTTGCTCAGCTCCAATTTTCCTAACATCAGTAAATAAATACCTTAGATGTTTCATTATTACCCAACTTTTCAAGTCAGAATGCTAGGCGTGGCCGAGCTCCTTTTCTTTCTTTTAACCTATAAACTTTGAGTGGTGCAATCCAGCACATTCTGGACTTTTAAGAATATGTTTTAATTAATTCCTTGAGAAGTTCATATTGTACTTAAAGAATATTATCGGTATTTTGGGATTCGAAAGAATTGAAAGATTTAAATAGGAAATTAGATTTGGTTCCTGGGAGCTCTGGGCGGGAGGCGGGGGTGGAGGTAACTGGTTGGTTCATATTGTTGTTCCTCCTATGGGGATCCATGGCTCCAGCTACATATGTAGCAGAGGATGGCCTTATTGGACAATAATAGGAGAGACTCTTGGTCCTGTGAAGGCTCAATGCCCCAATGTAGAAGAATATGAGGGCAGGGAAGTGGGTGTGGGTGGGTTGGTGAACAGGAGGAGTGGGGTAGGGATGGGGGGGTTGGATGGGAAAACATGAAAGAGGATAACGTTTAAAATGTAAATAAAGAAAATATCTAATAAAAAAAGAAAAAGAAAAGGAAATTAGATTTGACTTGTGTAGTAAAACTGAAAGATTTCAAAATACTAATAATTAATGAGGAATGTGGAAGGATAGAGAAATTGTTTAGTAGTTGAGAACAACATTTGCTGGCCATCCAGAGGACCCAGGTTCAACTCACAGCATCCACTTAGTGGCTTACAACCATCTGTGACCCCATTTCCAGAGTTATTTGACATCCTCTTCTGGACATTTTTCAATACCAAGCCCTCGAGTGGTACACACATATAGATGCAGGTAAAATGCTTATACACATAAAATAAAATAAAATAAAATAAAATAAAATAAAATAAAATAAAATAAAGAAGATAAGAACTTGGAGAATGTATTAGAGAGGGGAATGAGCACTCATAAAAGGGGTTTATCAGGAGTCCAAAGAAGTGAGAGTAGGTGCTTGCTCTTAAAATTTGCAAGACACTAGATACAAGATGAGAGATTGGCAGTCATGCCACATTTCAGGTGAAAGAACTTATCTAAGGCCTCATAGAGGATGATGTTAAAACCACCATGAGAAAAGAAGCTTCATATAGCTCTCTGTTGCCTTCTCTTCCCTGTGCTTTGGTCAAGTTAGTCAGCATTCTTAAGGAGTTGTGCATGAATATCCTTAGGTCATCTTCTATTTACTTGGAAGAACTTAGAGGACTAGAACCATGCTTAGACTATTTTGTATGACTTCATCAGCCTTGGGGTAGAATCCTCATGGCTAAATCCTGATGCTTTTGTGAAAAGAGTAGGAGATTAGAAGAGATATTTTCACATTCAGAGTCCCTGTGTTCTGTGTCCTCCCTACAACTCTGTCCAAAGAAAAGACAAATCAGATGTGGCCTGACCCTGAGCTCTTAGAACTGTGAACCTCTTCCTAAACTCAGTCTGCAGTTCTGCATTATTATCAGTATCACACTGACTGATGAAAACGACTTGGTGTTTTAGGTATAGAGACTATAAAAATTCAGAGACTGGTATCTTCGTTCTTAAAACAGATAAAGTATATGTCATAAAAACAGATAAACTTCAGAGCCACTTTGTCAGTGCACTGGAGGAGCTGTGATCAACAGTCTGGAAGTTTGTTCAGATGCACTGGTGTTTTTGCTTTTGCAGGTAATGTTTGAAGAATGGATGGATATAATACCTCTGAGAATTCCTCTTGTGACCCTATACTGGCACACCACTTAACATCGATTTACTTCATAGTGCTCATTGGAGGACTGGTAGGCCTCATCTCCATCCTGTTCTTGCTGGTGAAAATGAACTCACGTTCAGTGACCACCATGGCTGTCATCAACCTCGTGGTGGTTCATGGGGTCTTCCTACTGACGGTGCCTTTCCGCTTGGCATACCTCATCAAAGGGACTTGGACGTTTGGATTACCCTTCTGCAAATTTGTGAGTGCCATGTTACATATCCACATGTACCTCACGTTCCTCTTCTACGTGGTGATACTAGTCATCAGATACCTCATCTTCTTCAAGCGTAGAGACAAAGTAGAATTCTATAGAAAATTGCATGCAGTTGCTGCAAGTTCTGCCATGTGGCTTCTGGTGATTGTTATTGTTGTGCCCTTGGTGGTTTCTCAGTATGGAAATAGCGAAGAATACAATGAGCAACAGTGCTTTAGATTCCATAAAGAACTTGGCCATGATTCTGTGCGAGTTATCAACTATATGATAGTCATTGTTGTCATAGCTGTTGCGTTGATTCTCTTGGGTTTCCAGGTCTTCATCACATTGTCCATGGTGCGGAAGTTTCGCCACTCCTTACTATCCCACCAGGAGTTCTGGGCACAACTGAAAAATCTTTTCTTTATAGGTATCATTATTATTTGTTTTCTTCCCTACCAGTTCTTCAGGATTTATTACTTGTATGTTGTGGCACATTCCAAGAGCTGTAAAAACAAAGTTGCATTTTACAATGAAATCCTATTGAGCACAACAGCCATCAGCTGCTGTGATTTGCTGCTTTTTGTCTTTGGAGGAAGCCATTGGGTTAAGCAAAAGATTGTCGACATGTGGAATTGCCTCTTATGCCATTAGCCAAGATTACCATATTCTTTTCTTCCTGTTGGGAATTGGAATCAGCAAGGAGCTAAGAATGATTTTTCATTGCTTCATTGAAACCTGGCCTTGGCCCAACCAAACAAAAGGAATAAAGAGTGTCCAAGTGCTCTACTCACGCCTGATAAAATACCTGTTGTGTGGGAAGGTGTCCATGCAAAGATGAGTTGTAGTGAACCTATACGGAATTGCTGTATTGCATTATTTTTCAACATACAGTGTCTACTTGGTTATCTGGAAAACATGTGTCTACTGGGTGCTGGAGTTTTGTTAGGGCATGGTGACTTCCTGGGTTTCCCTCCTAGGCTTTGAGTTGCAGTTAGCTGAAGAGTTAGTTCCACTCCACCCCACCTTCTGAAGGATCATACTGGTTATCACATGGCTCCAAACAGAAAATCTCTGCTTTGTTTATCAGACTAGTTGGCATAGTCAACACACCTGAGAAGAAACCGGGAAAGTTGGAGGAACAAGAAACTTCTGTATCATTCTAAATTTGGAGGAAACACCAGGACTTCTGCTCTAACAAGCTTTTCTAGCCTTGTTCTTTTAAAGGTTGTGTTTAAGGGCTTGAGGATTGGCAGCACACTGTAATCCATCACCCTCTTTCTCCAAAAATTAAATTAATTGTAACCTTCCTAAGATACCCAAGTAATGGAGAAGGCCTAATGAGCATGCCCAAGGCTTGTGTGATACAATACAGGACAACTATGTTTTTTTGTTTTGTTTTGTTTTGTTTTCCTTCTCTGTGTTTAAAAGGGAATTCTGCATGTCTAGGGCCACAGTTAATGTATTCTTACCCATTTGAAGAGAGGAAGACACACTGGAGTCTTTAAGTTTTACTCCATTTCTAAAGTCATGCATTTGAACAGAAAAAAATTTGAAAAAGATACGGGATCACCCTTAATTTAGAATATATAAGACTTAGGTTGCATTAAGAGAGTTTTAGAAAACATTTGAAAATGAATGAATATGCAGAAAAGTAATACCATTCCATCCTTAAAAATATTAAACCATATAGATATATAACCTTGCCAAAATCTTAGTAATATTTTGCAATTTGGTTCATAATTTGTGACATGTGGCATATTAAATTGCATTAAACTTTTATTTCAAGAATGATTGATGATTAAGTTCATACACAGGTTTGTGGTTTGTACTAAATTACGGGTTTTTTCTTTATTATTCATACTTGTGTCTCCCTCACTTTCATGATCTTGAAACTTTTCAGGGAACTGAGCCATGTCCAGACTTAAGGCTTCAGAAAAGTTGAAGTCAAGAGTGGTATGAGTAGAAGAACAGATAGGTCAAGAGAGCTCTTATTTCAGGAAGGGATATGCTTACATCTTAAAGACTTTTCATCAGTTACTGATGATCCATGGATTTCAACTTCATGTGAGGGACAAGAAGTAGTCCATGGGATTCTACTTTCAGTGATATTACCAAGGCATAACAACTCATCCTAAGGGAATGTGTACCAACACACTGCATACATGACCATTTCCAACTTGTCCTCTTTAAATTCTCACATCTCTTAAAAAAAAAAGCATTTCTTTCATTTTTGCTAGTTTCCCTTTTGTACTTTTGTTCTAATTTTTTCCACACTTTGTTTCATAAAGTTTGCAAGAGCATCACCAAGTCCCATAAACAATATAAGAAGATTTGTAACATCTACAAAATGAATATGAAAAGAAAGAATGAAATATTTAAAATGTTTTAGTTATAAGGGTTTTCTGAGGGGTTTCTTCTCATGGCAACTGTAACTGTGGGCTGTGTATCCTACTTTTATGGACTGGATTATATCTTTCGGATTTTATATATGCTTATGCAAAGTAGTTATCTATTTCTCAATGTTATTATAAATGGCCCATCTATTTCTATGGGCCTACATATATAGAAAACTGTTATCTATAACATAGACATGCAAAATTCTGCAATTTATAATGCATTATTGATCAGGTTTTACAGAATAAATGAAAAGTCTTCAAGTTGTCTGGTCTTTTTATTTAATTGATATAAAAATGGATACTACAGGGTAAAGGGAGTTGACATTAGCCTTAAAAGCCACTTTGGATGTCATCATTATAAGGACTACTGGTAGAATCTGTTGGTGAGATCAGGGACTAGAAATATGGCCTTGCATTAAAAAGAGTCATCTTGCTTTGCTATGTATTTAAATAATCTTCCAGACATGTAAGAAGTGGAATATAAGTGGGCAACGATTGGACCCAATGGGCTTTATTCAGCTTTCAAAGGCACATAATATTTTTGAGACTACAATTACCATGGATTACAAGGAAAAAAACTATTCTCATTCCCTCAGAACTTTACTGAGAGCGGTTTAATATTTTGAAACTAAAATCACATGATTAATAAGCAAACCATTTATGATATTAAAATACAAGACAATATTACCACAAGTGATAATTTTAGCTGTTGTGTTCAGGTAGGAATTATATAGAGATGCCAATATCAGATTACCTCATTTTGTCTCTCTAGTTAGTCCACATTAATATACATATTTTTCTTATACTTATGTATGTTATCACAGGAAAGCTATGAAAGTCATTATCATCAAACTTCATTTCAGACTGGGAAAGTGTTATTTAATATTGTGATACAAATCTAGGCTTGTTTGGGTCTAGGAGTTAAAAACCACTGACCTAGCATGAACAGAACCAGCTATAAAGTGAGGTCTATCTGTGTAAAAGTTAGGAACCTGGAAAAATATGCTAATACCTTAGGAATACTCCCCTCACATCAATAAACTCCCCCATTCCTTCTGTCCATTAAATATGATTTATTAGGAAGATGAGAATAACATCTTTGTCTCTGCTTTCTTCATTGATAACTAAAAGACATTTCTCTGAGTATCATCACTGTCAAAATGGTTTGCAGACAGTGTCCAACAGAGTTTAGACCCAAAGACGAGGCAGTGGTTGAGATGTAGGTAGAAGTAGAAGGAGTGCTTCTGGCAGCCATTAAGAGTTGTTGTAGTTAATAGGTGTTCTCAACTTTCTTATATAAGGACCACTGAATTGGAGTGAAAGCCACTCTGTTCACTTGTGGGATGAATTGTGTGTTGGGAGAATCAAGCATAGAAAATGCATATGCCTTCCAAACTTCTCCTCCAAGAATCTGCCATTAAATTTGTATACCAGTCACGATATAAGTGTCAGGAACTCTACTCGGTCATCAGCTTTGGGGTCTAAGTCAGTGAGAGAAACATTTGTGGTGCCATCATCTTAGACTGGATAATTTCTGCTTACTTCTAATAAGATGAAGACAAGGTCTAGAACAAGATCATCCTGCCCATTGGCACTGTTGAACAAAGAACTCCTCCTTGTCAAAGGAGCTCATTGAACATTAATATAAGCAGCCAGTGAGGAGAATTCAAAGGCCAAAGGCAATAGTGATACTGCACTGCTTTGATAGTTGATACCAAGAAAGCTCACCCTGCAAGGGGCTTATGCATATCTGACAGCAGGGGGATCTGAGAAGCAGCAGCATCTATTTGGGAAAATAAGACCCTTTATGGAGAAAAACAAGCTGAGGGCTTCAGGTCTTGGGGAGTCTTGTTTAGCAGTTATGGGCAAACATGAAGGCATGAGAAAGGCAGATGGTGAAGACAGCAAGAGGAACACACAAGAAAGAGGCTTTGGACAAAGGTAAAAGTTGTTGGGGAATATTGTTTGCTTTAGGTAAATTTTAATATTTTATGTTATTAGCAATGACAAATCTTTTCCTTCCTCTTTCTTCCTTCCTCTTTCTTCCTTCTCTTCCCCCTTCCCTTCCCTTCCCTTCCCTTCCCTTCCCTTCCCTTCCCTTCCCTTCCCTTCCCTTCCCTTCCCTTCCCTTCCCTTCCCTTCCCTTCCCTTCCCTTCCCTTCCCTTCCCTTCCCTTCCCTTCCCTTCCTTCCCTTCCTCCTTTCCTTTCCTTTCCTTTCCTTTCCTTTCCTTTCCTTTCCTTTCCTTTCCTTTCCTTTCCTTTCCTTTCCTTTCCTTTCCTTTCCTCCCTCCCTCCCTCCCTCTCTCTCTCTCCTTTCCTGTCTTTCTTTCTTTCTTTCTTTCTTTCTTTCTTTCTTTCTTTCTTTCTTTCTTTCTTTCTTTCTTTCTTTCTCTCCCCTCTTTTCAATCTAAACTATTTCTCTTACAGAAGGCATGGTGTTAGTAGAAAGGTATGACCATTTCCCATTTGATTAGTCATTTGAGAATCATTCCTGGATAAAGAAAAATGTCACTTAAAGTTTAGAGAAGTCAAGATTGCCTTTTTTTATTCTCAGAAAAACACTGCTTTAAGTATCAAGGGTAAACACCAACATCTACACCTATCTCCCAGCAGCATTTCTTCAGGTCTGCCCATCTTTTGAAGGCTCATAGAGGCTAGAGTTTAGGAAAGGCAAGAAAGTCTTGCATGGTGTCTAGTTCTTTACACAAAACACAGGTTTCATGGCAACCCAATTGTCTGCCATACCCCTTGATCTCTCCATTTCCTTTCTACAAATCACAAAGAGCATTCTTCTTAGCAATGGACCTCACAACCAAAACAGGCAATGGGTCAAGTAGAAGTTATATGGTTTTCTAGGTTAATTGTTAGTAATTAGGAAGTTGGATATGCATAGTAGGAACTTTCACATGCAAGAATTAAGCACATGAAGAAAGTTAAAACATAGACATCACCAAAAAGTACCCAGAGTACATCACCTCAAAGACTATAGCCTCATTACCAAGGTTTCCCTGAGAATAAGGCAAGTAAACAATAACAGTCTTATATCTGAATGAACATGTTATACACTGTAAAGACAGAGAAAAGTATCATTAACATGGAACATTCATCAGTAAAATAAAAATAACTAGAAAAATATTTAGCAATGCTCTTTTATAGTGTACAGAAGAAAAATGAAGGGTTGGAATGGAAGGTGGGGAGATTAATATCTGTTGGATTTTGATGGAAAATATAGTTACAAGGTCTGCAGGCAGGTAATTTGTTGTGTATATTTATATGCCAATGAAGATATTTTTGGATCATTTTCCTCTTGATCTTAGAAGAAATCACCCTAGAAACATTGCTTCTTCAACACCAGGGTCTTCTCCAGCATAAGGAATTCTACCTCCAACTAGAAATCTTTAGGAGGCAAATTGCTGGCAAATCCACATTTCTTGTCAAGGATGATGCATTAAACATCTGGGAGAGTGGTTCATTTTCAATTCCTACAGCAAGCATGTGGACTTCCTCATGTTCCACTTCCTGTGCTTGTCTTTTGGACCCGCCCGCTCCTAACCATGCTTCTGTTTCCTTGGCTTTATCAGTTCAAATCAGAAAAGAGTCAGATACATGTTCTGAATTGTCTTCCTCTTCATTTTCAAACCATCATAAAAATCTTACATTTTATGTGTTTGTATGATATGCTATAACATTGCTTTCTTTCACCATCTCAAATTTTATATAAACTACACCTTATAATTTGGGGTTTAACTTCCTAGTCTACAAGAAGCACATATTTTGAATTTTATGAGTCGTTAAGAACTATCCAATCCTGCCCACTATTTTGTTCTGCCACAAAGAATTCTTTTCATAGTGCTTTCCTTCATCATTTGAGGAGTTCACATGATTCAATACTAGCTGCCTTTTGTCCCTGTTGGCATACTTCTCAGTGGCTTCTTAGCAACTTCTTATCAAAGCAGGAAGCTGTTAGCCAGTCATCAGTGTCAGGAGCCAGGGGGACTATAGAAAACTCCCTAGGCTCCGGGCCTCTTGTTTATGGTTATTAATAGTGCTCTGTTGAGTAGACAGCTCCATGCATCTTGGATGACTCTAGGGTAGGGGAGCTGTTTAGTCTTTGTATACAAACCTGTTCTCCCTAATGACAGTGAACTTAGTCTAAGTAGCATAGGAATCTGCAAGCGAGAGGTGCTTGTCCATAGTGAGAGTTCCATTTATCTACTGAGGAGACTGAGAAATACAAATAAATACTAATTATGAAATTATAATTATATAACCTGTGAGATGGTGGCTGTGGCAAGAACCACAGGTAGATAATTTTGTTGACAATGTCAGTCAGTTAGAAAAGAAGACTTTGACCTTGATACCCTTGGTGCCCAATCTTAGAATTCCGTGGAGATAAAAAGAGCCCAAGGCTGTTGTTGCTGTTGGCAACATTATCCCAGCAGTTACGTGCTTCAGAAAATCTGCCGATGTTAAAAGAAAGAAAGATTTTTATTTGAGATTGAATATCATTGTAAACATTCAAAGACTGAACATATGCTGAACGGCGTTGGAATAATTGACTTGTGATATATTTCATTTTTAGAAATAAAGTCTGCTTCTTGTCAATATTAAAAGATTAAGAATATCTTGCCTGTCAGAGTACAGTTTGTTCCAATTGGCGTGGAATGTTTGAATGCTCTTTAAAAGGCCTGCAATGGTAAGAATGTGCTAGATGTGGGGGTGGGGGTTCACAGAAGGAAGGCGAATCCAGAACAGAATCTAGTTTGGCAAGTAGCAGTTACTGGAAATACAATCTTCACACATTTGTTTCAGATTAATTAAGTTAAACAAAAATCACCCAACAGCAATAATGCATGAGGCAAATGGATTGCTCTACTGTGATGCCTTGAAGAAATACAAACTTTTTATATCCTTAAACATAAAACACAGCTCCAAGGGATCAACGTGGCTTTTTCTTCTAAAGTAAAAGTGATGCTCTCAAATATGAAACCACAAAATTATGAATGTTGTGCCAGCACCTCCATTTGTTCATAATTTCCAGTGCTTATTAACAAATTCCTGGATCATTATTTCACACACACACACACACACACACACACACACACACACACACACGGATTTGAATTTCAACATCTGTATAAGAATGCTGGCGTAAGGCATGACCTGCAACTACTCCATTCACTCAGTGTTGGGTCGCTGCCTGGCTTTCTCCAGAAGTGTTGCACTACAAAAGTTTCCAAAACACTGTGTGCCTTCTGTGATTAGTGTCTCACCACTCATCAGGTCTTTGGCCTAGTTCCATTGATTTTTAGACACCCAGCTCCACTGTAGGATTTGTCAATGTTTTTGATGATATCAGTTTACAAATCTGGTGGTTAACGATGCGTCTTCATCTTAGCCTCAAAGAAAGCAATGACAAAATGCACAGTTTCTTTCACTGAAATACGTGCTTTATAGTTATTAGAAGCTCTTGTTTTTAGGTCCTCTTTTTTCTTGTATCATCTGAGTTATTTAATTTCAAGCTCTATTGATTGTGTCTTTTTTTTTTCCATTTTTTAATTAGGTATTTAGCTCATTTACATTTCCAATGCTATACCAAAAGTCCTCCATAGCCACCCACCCCCACTCCCCTACCCACCCACTCCCCTTTTTTGGCCCTGGCGTTCCCCTGTACTGGGGCATATAAAGTTTGCGTGTCCAATGGGCCTCTCTTTCCAGTGATGGCCGCCTAGGCCATCTTTTGATACATATGCAGCTAGAGTCAAGAGCTCCAGGGTACTGGTTAGTTCATAATGTTGTTCCACCTATAGGGTTGCAGATCCCTTTAGCTTCTTGGGTACTTTCTCTAGCTCCTTCATTGGGGGCCATGTGATCCATCCAATAGCCGACTGTGAGCATCCACTTCTATGTTTGCTAGGCCCAGGCATACTCTGACAAGAGACAGCTATATCAGGGTCCTTTCAGCATAATCTTGCTAGTATATGCAATGGTGTCAGCATTTGGAAGCTGATTATGGGATGGATCCCCAGATATGGCAGTCTCTACATGGTCCATCTTTTTATCTCAGCTCCAAACTTTGTCTCTGTACCTCCTTCCAAGGGTGTTTTGCTCCCACTTCTAAGGAGGGGCATAGTGTCCACACTTCAGTCTTCATTTTTCTTGAGTTTCATGTGTTTAGGAAATTGTATCTTATATCTTGGATATCCTAGGTTTTGGGCTAATATCCACTTATCAGTGAGTACATATTGTGTGAGTTCCTTTGTGAATGTGTTACCTCACTCAGGATGATGCCCTCCAGGTCCATCCATTTGGCTAGGAATTTCATAAATTCATTCTTTTTAATAGCTGAGTAGTACTCCATTGTGTAGATGTACCACATTTTCTGTATCCATTCCTCTGTTGAGGGGCATCTGGGTTCCTTCCAGCTTCTGGCTATTATAAATAAGGCTGCTATGATTTTTTTTCCTGGCAGGGTTTCTCTGTGTAGCCATAGATGTCCTGGAACTCACTCTGTAGACCAGGCTGGCCTCGAACTCAGAAATCTGCCTGCCTCTGCCTCCCAAGTGCTGGGATTAAAGGCATATGCCACCACCGCCTGGCAGGCTGGATAGGTTTAAAGAAGGTCTATGTGTATGGAGAATGAGTGGGGCAGGCAGAAGTACTAAATGCCTGCTTTTCCAAGATGAGACAGTAGAAGAGTTTAGATGGGTGAGCTGTAAGTACCAGCAATGAATATTGTTATCTGAATATATTTATGAATTATCCTTCAGCTAACATTGTTGCACTTATTAAGATAAAACTATGATGTTTAGGTTCCTTTGGGAAGCTGTTTCTACTAATAAAATTTTCTGTCTCTTTATGGAAGATCTTAAGATCATTCTTTCACAGGGGTAAACCATTTTCCTGGAGAATTCCTGTAATTTTTCAAGATATTGTAATCACTCATTTTTGACTTTTTGAGTTAGTTCAATAGAGCATTAATCTGAAAAGTCCCCTGGCTCTTACTAAAGTATGCTCTTGCTTTAATAATTTTAACAGAAACGTTGAGGGCATTTTAATTAGACAGTCTTTCTCTCTCAGTGAATTTGATTAAAATTCAAAATTAATAACATCTCCAGGTACACAAAACCGAAATGTAGAAAAGCAGAGAAGTCCACATATCCCGAGTTAAATCAGCATGCCAGGAAACGTGATACTTCTCACACTTTTCCAAGACTTGGTGATTGCATCAGCTACCTAAGATACCAACAAATACTCATCTTTGTCTCTTATAACCCAGAGCCATTGCTCAGTATGAGGTTTAACATTTGTAGGAAGGAACAGAATGGAAACCAAGATAATTCAGAGTGATGATGATCTTGATAATAATTAATGTTGGTTCTGACAATAGCTGATAACTCAAAGTTCATTTTGAGAAGACTAGAAAGGTGATATTTGCCTTGATGGTTTGTTTGGGGGAGATTATAATGCTTGTCTAAGTTTGGATGAGAATGGGAGCAGTGATATAGGCAATGATGTATGGGTGGCAATTTGCATACTAAATGTAGAAATACTATATAAAGTTTATGCATATATAGATCTCTGTTTCCCAAGTGCTGGGATTAAAGGTGTGTGCCACCACGCTCCTTTGTCTTCTTTCTTAAAGGGTTATTTATTCATTTTTTTTTTCATGGATGAACATGTGCCTTCATGTTGTTGAGCACCACCTAAGTGTTTAGTACTCAGAGGGGCTAGAAGAGAGGATCTGATTTCCCTAGAACTGAAGCTAGAGAAAGTGGTGAGCTGCCAGGTTGGTGCTGGAAATGGACAGACTGGACGGACTGACAGACTGTGAGTCCTCTGAAAGAACAGTAAGCACGCTCAGCTACCTCCCAAGCTAGCTCTCTAGCTCCATTTTCTCCTCTTCTTCCTGCTCCTCCTCTTCCTCTTACTTCTCGGTCTTAAAAGCACAAGTGAGAAAGGACCCCAGGGAAAGCAGCCCTGAGTTCTGCCATCCTTGTGTGCTCTGGGGTGACCTACCTGAAGCTGTCCCATCTGGTTATGAAGAACATAAAGATCTTATTTGTATTTGTAGTTGTCTTATTACATGGAGACAGCTCTTGATTATAAACACTAGCTGAGGTAAGGTCTCCACGATATATTCCCATAGCCTAGACTTTCCCATGTTTTTTTCTGTCACTTAGGTCCGCACCTGGTACCATAATTCCCATGTTATAATCAGAGTGGATCTAAGGTAGGATATGTGCGATATAAACACATCCTGCTAGCTTCCAATTTAATGGTTTTTGTTTACCAACCTGTCACTCCTTTTCTGCTTTGCTCTGGAGTATAGAACTTCAGCTTCTTCTTGTTGGTGTCCCTTTTGTGTGGTACCCTGAAGCCTGGAAGGATGAGGCCTCTGAAGAAGAGATCTTCTGGCATTATAGTAAGAGGATCTAATCAAAAGTGGTCCTCACGGGTGATAAGGAAGGGCGTCATGCAAGTGACTAACTTGGGTCAAAGCTCTGAAGTGTTGCTTAACCCTCTGCCTGTCTTTACCTCCTTGGTGTGAGAATGAAGGCACCATTGCCTCTGTTTGCCTCCCTACACCCACCCTCTTGTTTCCACCTTCTTCCATCAGCCTCCCACATCCAGCCTCCCGGTTCTGTCACTCTTCGAAACTGCCTACTTTGTACCTATATGGCACCCCAGAGAGCAGCTCCTGAGGCATTTCCATCATGGAATCCATTTCCTTAGGCTCTGCTCCCCCACCCCACCCCCAATCTCTCTCTGGCCTACTTTTGAGCCAAACTAAGCCATGGCACCCCAAAGGACCTTATGGAACTATTGTTTTGTCATGGGGCATGTGGACATTTCTTAATTCAAAAACAAACAAACAAGCAAAAATCCCCAAAAAGCCATTAGCTGTAGAGTGAAGGAAGGCTCAGAGAACGAGCTAGGGTGATAGCACATTATCATCTTAGGAAACCATGACAAGTTTGTTGCTCCTGTCAGTTGCATGTTTCCTCTTCTGAAAAAAATCTTCTTAGCACAGGAAAGAAGATTATATACTACTGCCTTTAAAATAAGAGGGTTCAAAGATTCTGTGTTTTGTGCAAAGTCACACAATACCTATCTGAGCCCAAATGTCAGCTGTCCCTTTTCCTCAAGAGTACAATTCAAACGGCATGTCAAACTGTCCATTGTATAACACAGTGCTGTAATGGTCTGGAAGGAATTTGGAGCTATATACAAGGCAATGTTCTAAGAGGATGTGAGGCAGCACATTGCCCCCAGGGAAATTAAATCCTGTCTCCCTGTGACTATGCCAGCATCCCAGAGTGGCCTTTCACACTCCAGCCCTTGGACAATGTGATCCACCCTGCTTATCACCAAGGTCTGTAAGCTATTCAGTGCCTTTACATTTACTAATAAGAGGACAAATAAAGTGATTTTTTGAGAAGTTTCATTTCCTTTGAAGGAGATTGGCTTGTGCACTTAATTAAAAATAGCTTTTAACACTCTGAACAAGGTGTCCACTTTGGACTGGCAGAATCCCATAGGGCTGGGTTTTCCCTGAAAAGGAGGTTTATTTTTAAAGAGACTTGTGACATTTTGAGTTAAATGTGATTAGTGAAATTATTCTTCATTCTAATTGAAGCCTGAAAAACAGAACAGAGTTCTGTGGTCTTTGTTGTAATCAAGACACAGTAATTATTTTTCTACTTAGACAGAAGGAACTGTGAGATTTCTCTGAAATCTCAGGACATGCAGGATTGGAGATGGAATTCTTAATGGATAAGAGTATTTCTTTGAGTTCTTTGAACTATCAATGTAAAAAATAGGTCACCATCATAGGGCTCATTTTGATTGGACAGTCCACACTAATCCCTATGGGTTATATAAGACAGCATAAGACAAACATGTTTGAATTTGATCATATGAATAAGCAAAAGTTTCCATCCTAAAATCCCTTGTGTAAGCCCATATATTTTATAGCTACAAAGATGCTTTTGATCTGAGCACACCCCTATCATGAGTGAACAATTTTGAGCTAACGTTTGTGTTATGTTATCAACAATGCTCTATGTTGACTGCATCCATATTGAGACTCCTCATTCTCTGGATGCTTTGTTGATTCTCTTAAGATCTTCATTGCTACAAAGAATATGGCAGGAAGTCACCGAGACTAGGAATTATTTAGTAATGGGGTTATTTGATTTTCTGAAGTCCACCTTCTTGAGTTCTTTATATATGTTGGATATTAGTCCCCTATCTGATTTAGGATAGGTAAAGATCCTTTCCCAATCTATTGGTGGTCTTTTTGTCTTATTGACGGTGTCTTTTGCCTTGCAGAAACTTTGGAGTTTCATTAGGTCCCATTTGTCAATTCTCGATCTTACAGTACAAGCCATTGCTGTTCTGTTCAGGAATTTTTCCCCTGTGCCCATATCTTCAAGGCTTTTCCCCACTTTCTCCTCTATAAGTTTCAGTGTCTCTGGTTTTATGTGAAGTTCCTTGATCCACTTAGATTTGACCTTAGTACAAGGAGATAAGTATGGATTGATTCGCATTCTTCTACACGATAACAACCAGTTGTGCCAGCACCAATTGTTGAAAATGCTGTCTTTCTTCCACTGGATGGTTTTAGCTCCCTTGTTGAAGATCAAGTGACCATAGGTGTGTGGGTTCATTTCTGGGTCTTCAATTCTATTCCATTGGTCTACTTGTCTGTCTCTATACCAGTACCATGCAGTTTTTATCACAATTGCTCTGTAGTAAAGCTTTAGGTCAGGCATGGTGATTCCACCAGAGGTTCTTTTATCCTTGAGAAGACTTTTTGCTATCCTAGGTTTTTTGTTATTCCAGATGAATTTGCAAATTGCTCCATGCGTTGGAAGCTGAAGAGATAACTCAGTACTCAAGACCACTCATTGCTCTTGCAGAAGACCTAGGTTTGATTCCTAGCACCCACAAAGGTATTCACCACCATCTGTGACTTTAGTAGATCCAATGTCCTCTTCTGGCTGTCATAGGCACCAGATGAACATGGTGCACATACTCAGGGAAAACACTGATATGTGGAAAATAAAAATAAATACATCTTAAAATTGTGCATTCTTAGGTAAATGTATTCAATCAAACTTTTCTTGAGAGAACACTTCAAATGTGGCTGGAGTGATGAAGTAAGTGAATTATTATATTTTACTTGATTGTTTAAAATAGATATATGTGCCAATGATTATTGTATGCACTCTCTTACTGCATAAGGTGTACTTCATGGAGCAGTACATATTCTGTATATTTCTTGGGTAAGAGTTAGAGATGCAGGGACTCAGGACCCAGAACTGCTGAGTTTTCATGTTAATAAGATCCCAGTTGATTCATAAGCACAATAAATGCTGAGAAATGTTGATTTTGGAGATTGATTTTTTTTGAAAGCACTACAGTGATGCGCGTTTATATCTTAGACACGTCTGAATATTAGTATACCCTGAAAAAGACTTTGAGACTTTCCCCCAAGTCTCCTTTGCCACATTAATGAGAAACATTGTGAATCATATCTCAATTGAATCTCTCTAGATAGCAAGATCTCAAGATCTTTGGCATCTCAGGAAAGTGTTGGGTTTAATCTTTTGATCAGAGCTACATCTCATGTGTTAGCTGAACTGTTCATTTCTCTCCCATGCTCTTCTCTGAGGAAATAATATCTTCCTTTCATAAAGAAGTAGAATCAACACAGAGTAAACACAGCATATGGTAACTTTAAGAGGTGATTTGCTTTTTCTCAAACTGGCGCTCTAAGGCACATAGATGATTCTCACATAGAATTTAAGGATCTGAAATTAAAAATAATAATAATAAAAGTCTCTGTTGAACACAATGCTTCCTCATTATTCACTGAAAATGTTCATGCTCTGGACTGCTTCCCAAATGTTAGGAGACAAGACAGAAAAGATCTTTTGGACTATGGAGTGACCATCTGCTATGCTGGCTTTGAGACTGTTATCTTGGGCAACATTGTGAGTGAGTTAAGAAAGAAAGATGGACTTTCAAGCCCCTGATGCAGGTCCTCTGTACAGCCTAGACTCCAGTTGCCTCTCTGTCTCAGCTCCTTCCTGGAAAGTGAGGAATTTAAGAACATAAAGCTGGGTGGGTAGGAATGTGGGGAAAAATCAAAGAAAAGTTAGAGGAGGGGCCATCATGATCAAACTATATTGTCTGGGAAAACATTCACAAAATAATAATATAAGAAAAAGTGAGGAACCTTGTTATGATAGAACCTCTTCTAGACCGATGGCAGCTCTCACTTTCAGTTCTAGCCCAGAAAAGTTGTAAGGATTTAGTGGGGAATTTTTAACTCATCAACAAAAGAGATTAGGCCATATCTACTCTCAGAAGCATTCATTTAACTTATCGAATTAATGTAGGAAGTCTATGCTAGCCGCTCATCTAAGCACTGAGAAGCAACAGTGAGCAGATGTTGGAGCTCCTGGGAAATGTGTCTTTAAGAGAGCTGTAGATAAACCAGCCATTCCTAATTCTTAAAGCTTTGACACTGAGTCCCACTTTAGAATGCCAGAGGCTGAGCCCCTAGAGAGATGAGAGTGGGGTGCAGAGTGTTCAGTGGAAGAGAAGTAAACTACTGATCATAAAACTGCAGGTGGAGATCATGCATGACGAAATTGAACAGGGAAGTGTGACAGAGGCAAGTACCCTCCCAACATGCAATCCAGGATCCTGTGGAAGTAACCATACTGAAACCAGAATGACAAAGCACAGCCTAACACCACGCCAAGCAGAGAGGCAGGTGCCAAGGGCACAATCCAGAAGACCTGAGTGTCCTCTGGGGGCAGAGAAATCAGGGATGACACAGTGTCCTGTGAATTAAGGTCTGATTTCTTTCTTTCAACAGAGTTGTTCTTCAGGTCTTATCTCAAATCTGCCTCTTACCCTACTTGGGTTCGTTTCTTACACTGAGATGAAGGTTCAGTGGGTAAAGCACTTGCCACGCAAATGTGAAGAACTGAGTCTGCATCACCAGAACGTATGCTAACTGAGATGGGAGGTGGAGGCACGAGGATGCCAACTGGCCTGGCATGCACAGTGGCTAACAACAGTAGCAAAGACCCTGTCTCAAACAATGTGGAAATTGAGGACCATCACCAGAGGCTGCCCTTTGACTTCTGTGGTACCTGTGCTCACATATATATATGCCTTCATATCATACATACATATACCACACATATTCACATATACATACACAGAAATAAAAGTGTAAAGATATATTTGTTTTCTTTTCAGTTGTAAAGAACACTTGGCCAGAAAAAGATAATCAGCGATCCTGCAAAATTCATGGAAGATTTGTTCCTGATAGAATTCTATGATGTCAAAATGGATGATTCTCTTGTCTCTTGCCTGTTATACAAAATACAGTAGCATTACCACATCACTATCTTATTTCCACCTATTCAATATGTAGTACACTATAAGTGCTACCTCAAGAGGTATGTTTTAGAGAATAATTTCAACCCAATGTATGCATGTTTGGTACAGAAAATTTTTCTCAAAGAGTTTCCACCTGGACCTGAAATCTGCTCATGAGACTGGGCATGTGCACATGTTTAAAGATGAATATCTGTAACTCTCAGCTACCAAAGACTTCTGTGTGTCAGCTGTGGTTTTATTAATTGAAGCTCTATATGCTAGAAAATCAGCCAGAGAATAATCTTAAAAAAAAAAAAAAAAAAAAAAACTTTGGTTGACTCTAGGGATACTAAAGAGCTCTGATCTGGGCGTGTTTCTGGGGAGAAGGGGTCGGAAGGACAGTGGGCCTCCGACAGAGAGAAGAGGAGCAACTTGTATTTATTTTTCCCATTCCAAATCTCAACTTTTTTATAGTAGGAAATGTGTTCTGCCTATGTGCTCATGAGGTGGATTGAGCATGCACACACCCTTAGAAAGAAGGAAGGGAAGAGAAACCAAGAGCACACATGCCAGCATGGAGAGCTCTTGAAGTCCCCTACACCACATCCAGTGCTCAGGGTAACCTAGTCTCTGGGCAGTTATGATCAGATGGCATTTCCCAGGATTCCACAACATAAGGAGGTAAATATGTTTGAAGAGTGAGCAGTTTCTGGTTTTCTTACCAGTTGCCCAAGGACATTTCCGAACAGTACTATAGCATCTATAATGATGGTGGGCAATTTTCATTCCCTTCTTTCAGGAGCAGAGACACGCCCTTAAGAGCCATGTCAAAAGACATCTTCCATAGAAGGGTACAAGTAGCCCCTTAGAAACATTTGCTTCCTGTTTATACCTGATGAAGGCATATCGACTTCTGAAAAATGGCAGGCTAACGATTAATGTCCTTGTCAAACGTCAGCTTATAATACTAGTCGGCCATCACTGGAAAGAGGTGCCCATTGGACAGGCAAACTTTATATGCCCCAGTACAGGGGAACGCCAGGGCCAAAAAATGGGAATGGGTGGGTAGGGGAGTGGGGGAGGAGGGGAGACTTTTGGGATAGCATTGGAAATGTAATTGAGAAAAATACATAATAAAAAAATAAAAAATAAAATAAGATGTGGATAGAATATATAGACCGCTTTTGAGGCCCGGAAAAATGGCTCAGTGATTAAAAGGATGTACTTCCTAGCAGGATGGCTTATAATTGCCTGAAAAGCCAGCTTCGGGGGATTCAACCTTCTCCTCTAACTGCCACATGTTCTTGTACCCACATTAGCATATATAACCAGACACATGTGAATAAAAATAAATAAGTTTTAAAAAGAAGCCTTTTGATTCTCTGAGATTTAAAAATTAAATTATTAAATTTAATTATTTTAATTATTAAAGTCTTTCTATATGAATGTTTAATTCCATTCTAAAACTAACGTTTTAGAGAGTATCTCAAACTTTCCATATTCCTCAAGAAAACAAACAGTGGTAAGGGCTCGGAGGGATGCCGAGGGGAAAAGAACCTTAGATACTAGAGCTGCCACCATGGAATTCATGTAGATGTCTCTCAAAAAGCTAAAAACAGAACAACTATGTGATCCAGACCTACCACTCAGAGCACACACTGTAAGGAATCTGAGGCATCATGCTACAGAGACACATGCACAGCCTTGTTTCTAGCGGCAGTGTTCACCACTGCAGGAGGCTGAATCAGCCTGCATGCCTACGAACAGATGCATGATAAAGAAAGTACAGCATATCCACAGTAGTGTCTTGGTAATAGTCGTGGCAATTTCAGGAAATAAATGGGATTCGGAATCATCATGTTGAGAGAAATAAAATGTATTCAGAAAGGCAAATATTGTGTATTGTGTCTTCCCTGGCACATAGCCTGTGTGCATGCACACACACACACACACACACACACACACACACACACACACATGCGTAGTAACAGTAGGGACTGTTTGAGGAGAGGGAGGAGACATCGAAAGGAAAGAAAAAACAACAGAAGAGTGAATCTTGAAAGAAAGCCAAGAAAAAATATATAATATACATGTATTTAGATGTCACAAAAGCATCCCTTTTGTGTAGTGAATGTAAGCTAATTCAATTTTAAAAAATACAGTAGAAAATAAATAAACTGTTCCTCTAATAGAAAACCCCATGTGCTTCCTGGTGGAGTAGGGATGACATGGTTTCTGACCCTAGTTGGTCCTGCAGTGATAATGTCCTCAGCTCTGAGTTCTGGTTAAAGAAAAAGATTGTATTATCCTGAAGTAAATCACTGTTTTAGGCTGTTTTGCTAGGGATTGGTTGTTTCTCATTAAAGAATTGTCATGTCTGCCTGGAGAAGAGGCTGCATCTGATTGTGAGTGGAGACGATGTGGGGACCGCTGCGTTCCTCTTGCCCTGACAGAACATTCACGCCTTTAGCAGACGTCCAGGCCATCGGTGTGAACAATAGCTGCACAGTGCACAGCGCACAGTTTTCATTACAGTTGCTTTATTTTTATTCTCTGCTGTTGGTTGCAACTAACCTATTTCCCAGTTTTTCTTCCTCATACGAGCAAACCTCTAAACATAACACCGTTTCTATGGGAACATACTTTTGCATACAGATTCCAGGAACACACTTTATTTGGAAAAAAAATAAAGATTGTCAGATTAATACATCTACATCTAAGCTGTGACCCAGATTTTATGTTTTATGAATTAGTTTGACTTAAAAATGGAGATGCTTATAATTGGTTGAAAACTGTTTCTGTGGATAGTTATTTTCCTTTCTCTAGCTGAGTTGAGCTGATAAAAAAAAATTTCTATTTCTTAGTAAGAGCCAAAATTTTGTCTTTTGTTTAAGTTTTATTCAAACGATTAAGCAAATGGGTCTGTTACAAGTAGATTCGGTTCCTTTACGTCTTCAAAGTGATAAGCACTGTTGGACAATTGAGTATCAGCACAGGTACAGGTGATGCTTATCTTTTCAAAAGCAATTTGAAAATAGTCTCACCGATGCTCAAATGTAGGCCATAATGAGGTTGCTAGACAATAACATTTCCATTATTTTAGTTTCTGTAGCTGAATCTTGGTATGATTCAAGGCAGGTGTGTGTCTACAACCATTGAAGGTGTATCGGTCCCTTTTATCTTTCTGTGGTGCTAAGTTTACACTTCTTTCACAGTATGTTTCAATGTCTTAGGACAGCCAAGGTCAGGACAGGGGGTGAGACTGCTCGTGAAAGAAGATGGGGCCTTTGGGAGAAGCCAACCCTCTGTAGAAGCTACATTAGCAGAGGGCGGAACTCCAAAAGAATCGCATTTCCAAACAGCAGCTTGTTTGGGAGAAGGTTGCCCGTAAACCATGGAATTCGAGGAGACTTCAACAGAGAGAAAGCTGTCCAGAAAGTATTTCCCTATTCTGTTCTTATTCTGAGTACAGAACATTTGGGGTGGTACCAAAAAGAAGGATGAGAAACAGCTCTGGAAAAATCCCTCTGCGGTTTACATTTTAACTTTGCTAATAAGTCGTTGGGAGTGAAAACGAAAATCTCTGTTTTGAATCTGCCCCACTGTGGAGACAATGTCCGTTTGAGCTCACAGGCTTAACTTATCAGGACTCTGCATCTTGGCTGATGGGCTTCTTGAGCCCTCAGTGCAAGGCTTGAACTTGTCCCTCCACTCATGACCCCACTCATGACTGTGTTGACGGTTGGGCTAGGATAGTTCTGGTTTCAGCAACTGCGTTTACTGCCTGCTTTGATGTAGAACAACAGATGACCACGGTACGTTAAGTTTTCCACCAGGATCGATCACAACTAGAAGGAGCAGGCAAGTACTTTGGATGGCTGCATTTGTGTCTTGGAGGGCAGTGTCTCTAGAACTTTTGGTGCTTGGTTTTAATGAGTGAAGAAATACCCAGAATTCATAATAGGCTTTTGAAGGATAAGGTTAGAAATGAGGTTGTGGTCACTAGGTAAAGTTTTGAGAGAAAATGCAGGAAGTTCTGAGAAATAACAAAAGGCGGTGTAGGCTGGTCTGAGAAGTCAGAAAATCTGTTAGGTTCTTTTATTTATCAGTTTACTAGTTTTAAAAGCAAGCACACAACGTTCTGTTTTGTTACATTTTCATACACGTGCAGCATTATATTGTTCATAGCCATCCCCTCCCTTGCTCTCCTACACTGTCTCTTCTGCTCACCTGTCTGGCTATCTCCCATGCCTCAAATCATCCTCCTTTAAAAATGGAATACTATTTTTTTCCTTTCTTTTAAGATCTCTTTCTTTTCTGTCATGCTCTCTTTTCCCAATTTCCAGTCTTAGCATGCACACAGATCTACATGCCAACACATAGGTGTATGTATGTACATAGATTATTTTGTGTCTAGGATCTACTTGCTGGTTATGTCTTTCTGAGTCTTTTCCTGCAAATGTCAAATGTCATGATTTCAATTTTTTATATGTATGCAATCCAAGTTAGTTCTTGAAAAGAGGCATCATTCAATGTTTTTTTTATAGCTAGAGTGAAGTTTAATTACCTGTTCCATTGTTAAAGCAGTGGCTTAACAGCAGAGCTACTTGTCTTTCTCCAAACGTTCTCCTCTGCCTCAGGAGGGACCCAGTTAAGCCATGGAAATGTGCCATAATCTAGGCCCAGTTAGTTTCAAATAAAATTCGAAATTCATATAAATTTCAAAACTACTTTAAATTAGTTTCGATCTTAAGTCACATACTTAGATTTGAAAAAGACCAAAATCTAAACTCTAAATTGTGTTTAACTTGTGGATGTTAATATCGTATAAAAATATAGTGTCACATAAAAGCAGGCAAATATTATATATGATAAATGTATGTACTACATTAAAATGTTTGTTTTGACTATAAACGTTTAGATTGTTATCGAAGTCATAATGTCTTTAAGTTAACATAAAATCTTACTGAGGGCAGTGACTATGCTATAATCAACTGAATTTCTTTAAAAGAAAACAGCTATTCTTTTCAAGAAAATGGTTGTATTTGCAGAAAAACTTAAGAATCTTTAAACTTGCCATGCAATGGCTTCTCACTGAAACACAAATAATTCTACTGTGCCTCTTGTGAGGTGGGTAAGCGGCACAAGAGGACAAAAGCTACAGAACCACGCAAGAAGCTGGAGCTGTCAAGGCCCGAGTCTCATAATGTTAGGAAAGAGGTCTTGAGAAATTGTTATTGTTTAAGATAGATATTTATCAAATATATATTTGTGTAATAACAATTTTAAACATCCTAATTATCATGACACTTAAAGGTCAAGAGCTAAAGCTGCCTCTTATGGTTTAATATTTTAAAATCATGATATTTTTAATATCATCTGAAGCAAACTAGTTCACTGAATGTTTACATAAGCATTCACTGCTGCCAGCACAGCTTTCCTCCTTTCCAGAGGAAGTTCTTGAAACTGCAGTGGCCCATGTCTCTACTCAGCCTCTAAATACAGAACTGCACTGCCTGTATTTGCTGGACAGCCGCCAGCCACCTCAGTCTTCCTGCTCAGGGGACAATCTGCCCCTCAAACTCACACTTGGAAAACTGAAATAACAACCAAGCAAACCATTCTCCAAGACCATTTTACCAAAACTGACCACGCCAGTGTGGGAAAGGATCCAGGTTTCAGCAGAAAGAGCTCTAGAGATAGGCTTGTGCTAGGGAACTCATTGCTCAAAACCTGCTCTCAGAAAAAAAAAAAAAAAGAAAAAAAAGAAAAATCTCAAGGTCACCTAACACACTTTCTTGTGAGAGTAACATGATTTGTCTGGGTTTTCTCTGCATTGTTAAATGTCTGTTTGTCTGAAACTTGAGGGTCATATTTATAAATCTTATCTGAATGTGCACTGGGTTCTACTTATTCCAGCTTCACTTAAATTTGGTTAATTTCTCTATCATGAATATGTTGCCTTTACATACTATTTATTGCTTGGTAGCGGCTCAGTGTAAGCAAAAGGACATGAGTCTGGGTCCCCGGGGCCCACATAAGGACTAGGCATGGACAAATTGATTATGGACAAATAATCAATTTGTCCATAATCCCAACACTGGGAGATGGGAGATGGGTCTGCAGATTCCAGGAGCCATGAGAAACTCTGTCTCAAAAATCAAAATGTAGAGCGATTGAAGAAGATAACCTTTTGCTAACTGACCATAGGGGGCACGTGGATGAGTGTACATGAACACAGTGTGAACATACACGTACAACACACATGATTTAGTTCAATGATTGAAAGTTTGTCACTGTTTTGCATCTGATTGCAAATCTAGACATTCTCTCTCATGATATCCCATTTGTCCTGATACGTATACATGAGCATATCTGTCTATAGAAAATATAAGAGCACAGCTCTGCACTTTACATTCAAACCCACCCAACTCCGTTATTTAACTTTATTCACTCTTGTCTTCAGGATGTTAGAATTACTGGGCAGAATTTACAACAGTACTTCTTTTGTGTGATTTCAAGATTTTGAAAGAGTCCTCAAGGATTGAAAAGTTCAATATCTATACATGAGTGCATTGTTTCAGTATGTCAATCATAACTTTGTAAAACTTTTGATTTGACAGTTTGTGGTCTAATTTCTCCACGATCAACCATGGATGTGATGGATGTAGACCTCGTGTCAAATGGCT
This sequence comes from Mus musculus, assembly GCF_000001635.26. NCBI lineage: Eukaryota > Metazoa > Chordata > Mammalia > Rodentia > Muridae > Mus > Mus musculus. The sequence goes on along the minus strand of NC_000079.6, from coordinate 19,729,843 downwards.
CAAGTGTGGTGATGCCTATGGCAGAGCAAGTCTGTGATGCTCACTGCAGAGCAATTCTGACAACAGCCTATAGTGTGGTCTTCTTTGGAGGCACCGTTGGAACAGTTATGATGTCACACATGATGTTCAAGAGGAATTGCCAATCAATGATTGCCACTATCATCATTAATATCATTGTGTTGCACTCCCTTCTCCTGATTAGTCTGCCATTCCGCCTCAGTTACTATCTCTCAGCAGTCTGGAAGCTTGGGTCTTTTACCTGCCGAATGGTTAGTGGCGTCATATATGGTCATATGTACCTTACCTTCATTTTTTATGTGGCCATTGTTACCCTTCGGCTGCTCATCTATTTTAAGAAACTGCAAATGCAACAGTTACAAAAGTTCCATGCCGTGGCTCTAAGTATTATTATTTGGGTGACAGGAAGCTTCATCTTTTTACCAATATTTTTTTTACAATATGGCACAGATCCAAGTTATACAGAGCAACAGCGGTGCTTTGAGTTTCATAAATCTCTCAACTCCAGGGACATCATCATCATAAACTATTCTATAATTGTTATTATGATGACAACAGTTCTGCTCCTCTTTCTGATACAGATGGCTGTCATTCTTCATTTGATAAAAGCCTATTGGCCTGATATGTGGGCCCATCAAGAGTACAGAGCTCAAATCAAGAGTTTTTTCTTCCTGTTGGTCATAGTTGTCTGCTTTATACCCCACCATGCATTCAGGGTATATTTTATTCAAAATTTTCCAGAGCAAGAAAATTCTAAGTTAATTCTGTACAATGAAATCTGTGTTGCTTTAACAGCTTTCTGCTGCCTGGATATGTTATGTTTCATAGGTGGTGTCATCCATTAGACCTTCCCGTGCTCTTTCTGTGATTGGTTTATAGGCCATCATGATGAAAAATACTTCAGTTGAATGGATGGAGTGCTATTATTGTATTTAAAATTTTGAAGCTCTCTGCTCCCGAACATCAGACTTTTTTATTTCTCTTAGCCACAATTGTTTTCTTTCAAAAACTTAATCAACCCTAGTCATCTACTTTTCCTTTGAGAATGCTTGTAGGCCCCAAATGTATCCCAGAATATGTTGGGTTTCTTAGCTGTACCAAACACACTATTCCTTCCTCTTTGCGTTTCATTCAGTATTCACTTCAACCACGCATACCTGTGAGTTCTCCCCATACTCCTGAGGCTTCTAGCCAACCATGTTTTCCTCTGAATATGTTTGCTCCCCCCTCCATTCTTATCCACCAAAATTTAGATAACCTATAGTTATAAATGAGGCTCTAAAATAGCCTTAAGCTATTAAAATTAAGATTTCCTGCCAATAATTGCATTGGGAGTAGAGTATTACTTTGAGCAGAGATGTCAAGAAAGTTAGAAGAAACTCTTCCAAGAGACTGGGCATCTACATGCTCCATCCTGTTGAAGGCACAGAAAGGACTTGGAAGCCAGAGGTTACCTCCTGATCTACCTTCAGTACAAAACAGTAAAAGACATTGGAAATGACAAAAAATATGACCAAACCAAACCAACCCCCCACCTTGCTACCACCACCACCACCACCAACAACAACAACAACAACAAAAAACTGGACCTGGGCTGAGCTTGCCAACAAACTCTTTGGCCACAAACCTTGAGGCCATATAGCTCCTTTTATAATTTTTCAGGACACCCTATGCTTTCAAGAACCATCATATAATTAAAAGCAGTACTCATTCTGTCACACTCAACAAAAATAATCAAGATAACTAACTTGGATTCTGTTTATATCATATAGAAATCGACATGTACTTATTCTTTGATTATAATAGTGCATCCTTGAAGAATGTATCTAATTAATTCAACAATCAGACAATTCTCTGGTGATTAGTAGCATAGTTAATACAAATGAATTTTGAAGTTATGTGGAGAGCTAACAACAGACGGTGGAGAACTAACTGTACTTAATGATCATTGAACTTTGGGTCAAATATTTGCAATCCTCTCCATGGCCCTGTGAAAAGGTACTAAACACTCCAAAATAAAGAAATGGGATGATACCAATGGGATGTAGGACTGAGAGTTAGTTCTTTGCTCCCATACTTCAGGGACATCTTATACAATACAATTTTAAGACAGTGTTATAATGGCTTGGAATGGAGTATACCCTAACAAGGTATTGAAAGTTTGGTCCTTGTGTTGATGTTCTAGAAATTTTAGGAAGCAAGACCTACCCAAGAGGAGGTAGGTCAATGGTTCTTCCTCTCTCATTTTCTGCTTCTTGTTTCCCATAGAGGAAGGCAGCTCTTTGCTACACCCCTTCTACACTGATATTTTACTCAAGTGCATAAAATCTAACTGATATAAAAAAATCCTTCATTAACTTGCTCTGTTAGTAATTTGGTTATAATATTATAAAATGATTGATAAAAATGACTCATTGTTATTTCTTGAAGCTTTGAAACTGGTTTATGATTTGGAAGAATTAGGAAATACAGGCTAGAAAGGTTCTAAAATGCAGTATTTAGTGAATGTTCTAATGGGAGCTGGGAAGACCAAATATTGATAGAGATATTGACTTTTATGAACAGCCTTATGAAGTTTAGAATGAGACTAGAAACTCCCTGGGAATTGTACCTAGTGCCATATATCCTAGTTATGACAAAGCCTACATTTTGTCTATATCTGGAAATTATGTGTCAGACTGTTTAAATATGATGGACTAGAAAAGTTGGTGAATGAAATGTCAGAAAGTAAAGCATTCATGCAATGCCATGGCTTTTTTCCAGATGCTTTTAGCCATTTTATAATGAATAGTTTGCAAGCCTCCAGAAAAGACATCTATAGGGCAATGAGACTTCTACCAAGAGTACAAAAGAGGTTCTGGGAGTCTGGTCAATTTGTAACAGGTCAGATTACTACAAGAAACTAACTCAAGATGCTTCAAAGTCAAGTCTAAGTTCCTATGAAGACCTCAGGATATTGAATAGCCCAGGAAATTTAAATGTCTGTCTAGAAAAACTAGACAAAGAGTAAGACAAGAGAGATGGTTTGTGGTTAGATATGATGCTACATTCTAGGAGGATATGTTGAAGAGTCCAGAGGCAAGAGGATCACAAGTGCAAAGTCAGACTAGCCTGGCCATAACTGTAAAAGGACTGAAAAGATGACTTAGTATCTACACACACACACACACACACACACACACACACACACACACACACACACACAAACACAAACACACACCACAAAACTAGAAAGTAAGTGAGAAAATCATAACAGTCTATGTGGGTTTCTCTAATAAGGCCATGGGCAAAGGATTGTTCAATCCTTTGGAGATTAGATCATGCTACCATGTGCTCTAGGTGCATGAAATGGAATATAGAATTTAGTGCTTGTTCTGCTGGGATTTAGTTTTACTTGCTATCATCCCCTTTATTTTGGAGTGAATTATTTACTCCACGCCAATGTACCTTCAAGCATATAACAACAACAACAAAAAAAAATTGACAGACACAGCTAGAAGTTTAAGTCTCAGAAGAGACATTAGATGTTTAACTTAGGATTTTTAAAGATTGTGTTAATTGATTAATTCAGTGTGTGTGTGTGTGTGTGTGTGTGTATACATATGCCGCATATAGAAATCAGTGCCCTCCTTACACACTCTTTGGGTTCCAGGGATCTAACTCAGGTTGTCAGGCCTGACATCAAGTGCCTTTAATCATCCACCCATCTCATCAGCTCTTGAAGATGAGCAGAATATAACCTCTACTGGGACAGTGCAAAAGACTTAGGGGCAGGGAAAACATGGTTTAGATATGAAGTGTTCCCCTCAGGAGCTTATGTCTTGGTCTCTGCTCAGTGAAATTCTGGAAACTTGGGGCAGTCAGATCAATCTAGAGAAAAGAAGTTTCTGGATTCAGTTTCTTAAGGATGAAGAACCTCTTTCTCCCCTCTGCCTCCCACCTTAATTTTGTCTTTTTGTTTACCAAGAAAAAAAGACATATCCTTCCTGTAAGCTACTGCCCCCAGGTGTTCGTGCCAAGTGCATTAAGCCAAGAGACCATGGAGAATTATTTGAACTTGAGAGTCAAAATAAACATTTTTTCTCCCGTATTTTATTGGGTATTGGTCACACTGATGCAAAAATAATATTAATATAAGAGCTAAAATTCCACAGAATGCTAACTCATGTAGAAGTCTACTTTAGTGACTTGAAATCTTATTACTCAATGTTTATTTCATGCTTTCCTATTAAACACAATTTAAATAAATACTTATATTGTCCATAAAATTTGTCATTATTAATACTATACTTATCAATTATACTTCAAAGTATTATAGCCCAAATGTTTTATAATTTTGTTACAAAAGATTGATTGACGTAGTCAGTAACACACAGACTAGTGTGTTAACTTCATGGCTGCTTTGAATATGATACAGAGCCTCTAAGAGGATTGATAATGACTGCTGCCTGCAAATAGTCACATCATGACACAAGCTCTTCCTCCTCCTCCTCCACTGAGTTGCAAATCAAGTAGACATTACAAAGAGATGTCACTTCCCATGATAGTTCGTGAAGAGACTATGGTTTCCATCTTTGTCATCTGGACTGATTCTTTTTTTTCTGGAGAAATCCATGTCATGATATAGGCCTATGGAAAGTCCATATGACAGAGAACTGAGACTTCTCAGCAGTCCTGTGAGGAATTGCTTGTGAATTCTTTCCCATTCAACCGTAAAATAACTGCCTATTGAGCTCTCACTGTGGCTTCATGAGAGATGCTGAGACGGAACGAATCAGTTAAGCCACTGTTATTCTGGTATGGTACTCTGAGTTTTATAACCCACTTGCTATTCTCTTCTTTACTAGTTTCTGATAATAATAAACACATCTTTTTCTAGTCTCCAAGAGGATAAGAAGTATACCTGTTACTGCATCAGAAACAGAGGTGTAAACGTATGACAGTACGTGAAAATAGGCCATGGTAGTTTGGAAATATTTGCAAAAGGAACAATTGGAGATTGGATAAAAATTCTTAGTCATGCCAAGTGTGAACTATTAGATCTTCATATATGGTTTCTGAATCACTATCAGTTATACCATCTGTTACTTCTGTTTAAGTCTGTTTTGTGTTACTATAACTGGATACCACTGACTGGAAAACTTACAAAATAAATATAATTGTGAGAGACAATAAAACATTTGATTCTTGAATAATTTGTTATACAGCAACTGATAATTACCACATATATATCTTAAAATTTTGATGCCGTGCATCTAATTGAGTTGTTACCCAAATGGAGCCTCATGGGGATCCTCAAACAACACAGGTTGTTGCCAAAACTTTTAGGTTGCTCTTCAGAAACTGACAGCAAGGCTTCATTGCTGAAGATAATATCCACACAATTTCTTAAAAATGAATGTCTTGTTGGTGCCTACATAGAGCCCTCAGCCCTATTTTTTAGTGCCTTTAGTACAGGATGCTTCACAGTCTGAAAAGAGAAACATAAACACCAAGCCGGATATAAACCCTTTATTTAAACAGATGTATATATAGCCTGTAAATATGCCAGGGCAATGGTGGGACAAAGCTTGTGAAAACAACCAATAACTGATTTGACTTAAGACCTACTCCATCAGATGGAACTCAGACTCAACACAGCTTTGGTGACCTCAAACTTGAGAAGTTCCGAGCTACCTGAGAAGTTCAGCTACCTGTAGATAGCTCAAAGACCTACAGTCAAACTAAATACTACAAGTCTAAAATATGCAGTGGTAAAATGACTCCTAACGACATTCTGCTATCCTCATAGACTAGTCCAGCTATCAGTGGAGAAGCTTCCTTTTGCAGTATATGGGAACAAATATAGAGACTCACAGTCAGGCTTTATGTAGAGAATAAGAGATCTTGGAATACTCAGCCCTAAATGGAATGTCTCCATCAAATCTCTCCCCTCAGAGCTTGGGAAACCCCGAGTAGGAAGAAAAAAGTAGCTTAAGGACTAAATGGGGACCCCAAAAACCATGCCCTCTAAATCAACAAGAGAAAAGCTCACAGCAACTCACAGAGACTGAGGTAGCATGCATAGGGACTTCATTGATCAGCACCAGACTCCCTGTGTACATATTATGACTTTGAATTTAGCATTTTTGGGGGACTCTGGAGTGTGAAAACAAGTGGGCCTTCTCTTGGCCTCTTTTCCTTCTGTTGTTTTGTTTTGTCCAACTACAGCATAATACTTTTTGTTTCAACTTACTGTATTTTATTTTGTTATACTTTTAAAAATGAATGAATGAACTAATGGATGGATGGATGGATGGATGGATAGATGAATTAGTGAATGAGTGAAAACCTCGATACTACGGTAAAGGTTAACAATTGAATTGTCACTTATACCTGCTGGAAGAGGTAAGATCAGTTTTCTCCAATAGAGTGATACTGAGTATATCAACCACTCCAGGAAAGGCTTCACACATGACTAGGTGACCAACATATAATTGGACTACAGAATTTGTGTGTGTGTGTGTGTGTGTGCATTTATTTGGTTACAGTTTTCTGGGTTTTGTATGTTTGTGTGTTTTTCTTTTTGAATGTGGTTTTATTTTGTTTTCTTGGTTTGGAGGGTGGGTATTGTAATATTGGGATTTTGTGTGTTATTTTGAGAAAGAACTTAAAGTTGGCAGGGTAGGAATGGGGGAGGCAATCCTGAAGTACTTGGGGAAGGGGAGGAACAAGATCAAAATAATTCGAATTTGAAAATTGTTTTACATAATGAAGTATAATCATAAATAGTATTCAAAAATGAAGGCATAACATTTTATTAATTCACTTGATAAAAATACTTTTACTTGGAGAGATAATCAACATAAGATTATCCATGAGCTACTTTATAATCTTTTATTCACTTATATTAAAGTCTTGAAAGTCTATATGTTTAATTCATATAGCATAACCTGACTCAGTAGCCATGTGTCTTACTTAGGATTTTACTGCTGTGCACAGACACTGTGACCAAGGCAACTTTTATAAGGACAGCATTTCACTGGAGCTGGGTCACAGATTCAGAGGTTCAGTCCATTATCATCAAGATGAGAGCATGGTAGCTTCCAGGCAGGCATGGTGCAGGAGGAGCTGAGAGTTCTACATCTTCATCTGAAGGCTGCTAGCAGAATACTGACTTCCAGACAGCTAGAATGAGGGTCTTAAAGCCCATGCCCACAGTGACACACCTACTCCTATAAGGGCCACATCTAATAGTGACTGCCTGTGTCAAGCATCTACAAACCATCACACCATCTTTGAGTCTCAAATACAGCTCATGTGCAATATGTAAAGCATCGGTGCAATCATCAAGAGATCATCTAGATATAGGCTCAACAAACTTTCTCTACAGAAATTTTTGTTTTTGTTTTTTTGGGAGGGTGCTTGCTGTCCCCTCCCCCAACATTGTGCAAATAAATAATGTCAGATAACTGAGATAAAAATGGCATGCTTATACATGGTACAAAAAGCAGTGGGCAGCACATCACAAAGGCTCTATAAGTTTACTATGATAACATTTACTCTTTGTATGCTACTTAGTTCTAGTAAAGTGTATAGAACGTTGACAAAAACAACTAGGAGAGGCAAGGGTCTATTTGGCTTACCCTGACACATCACATTCCATCACTGAAGGAAATGTGGGAAAGCACTTCCAGGTGTTCTCATGCGTGTCTGTGAGCCTGGCTCCACAGAGGATTTAACACCTGATACTGTACTGGTAAAGAAGCCAGTGACTATAGAAATCATAGGTTCTAGAGGAATCTAGAATTGATAAATAATCATACTGTCAAGTTGCCTTCTAGTTTTTGTTTATATTCATAGATTTTGATGAGAGAAGTTTTATTTTTGCAGCAAGTAGGGCAAACTTAAAACTTGTCAGCCTTTCATATATAAGTAGTGAGTGCTCAGCTGTGGATCAGGGCATCTTTACCAACATTCCTCTATCCAAGGCTCATGGAACACCTCAAAAGTAGGGGAAAGGAGAATGTAAGAACTGTGGCCATGGAGAGGACCTGTGAAATATTGTCTTATTATGGACATGACACAACTACTACACACATTGACTCACAACAACTATTGTGACCTGAACAAAATCTGCACAAGATGAAGACAGTCAGAATTCCAGTATGGGATGTGAGCTTTCAAGGCTCCATTCTTGACTGGCTTGGAAGTTGATGGCTGCCAAAGGAGGAAGAGTCACTCTCCTCTAGAGATATGGTTGCTATTAGATTGCTCACATCCTATTGGATCATCTGTCCTTATACAAATATGGGCATCACTAACTGAAATCATTGCATTATTATTTATAGCAACAACAAGCAAGGGGACATGAAGTTGCAAGAGAGTTGGGTGAGGAACACTAGAGGAAATTGGAAGGGGGTAGGGGTAGATGGATAACATCAAAAAAAGTTAAAATATTAAAGTGCCCTAGTATTAAGATAATCGTTTGGCCAGACAGATGGCCATTATACTCAAAATAGACACAAAATGGAAGAAGCATCGACATCAGTCAGCTGGTGTGCAGATAAAGAAAATGTGGTACACATTCTGTGGAGTTCTAGTCAACTGTAAGGAAAAAATGAAATCATGAAATGGTCAGTTAAGGAAAATATACACTGAATGAGCTGACTCAGACCCAGAAAGAAAAAGGTCACACTCTCTTGTTTGTAGATCCTAACTCTGAATCTTGAGATTTAAATGTGTAACAGAGTAAACACAGAAGTAAGGAAGGGACTGTGGGCTAGATGAGGTGAGGAAGGGCTCTTGAATGGGGCACAGAAAGATACAAGTGCTGTGAAGAGGGAATGTGGGGACAGAGGAGACAGTAGAGGATCAAGAAGAGGGAGGGTAACATTGAAGAAGAAGAAGGAGGACTAATAAATAACACGAAGAATGTTTGAAAAAGCCACTGGGTAACATTTTATAGGCTTACTTGAAATATATATATATATATATATATATATATATATATATATATATATATATACATATACATATATAAAATACGGCCAAAGGGCTAGCAGTTAAAAGCACTGGCTGCTTTGCCAGAGGACCCATGTTCTATTCTCAGCACCCCCATCCTGATTTAACTATCTATAACTTCAGTTACAGGATATTGAAAGACACATTATCTTGCTTCTCTGTTATTTCTGAAGACACCAGGTTCACAGTGATATTCAGACATACATGCAGGCATACATACACACATCTATGTGCATAAAAAATTTTAATAATGCATCGTGTGTGTGTAATTTAAATGGAACTTTCCCACATAGGGACATGATATTCACCCCCATCTCCATTGACTGCCTAAAGTAAAGCAGGAAGACTGTCAGGTGAGGGACACCTTCTTTAGGATGATTGGTCAGAGGGGTTCCAGGAGACTTCTAAAGCAACACAGCATGTTACTATTGCCCTTGGTTGCCTCACAAACTTGAAAGTAAAACCCTGTTGTTGAAGATACCACATGCCTCGGACACAGGACTTGGAGGAATCAAACTAGTACTGACCTAGATGCCCCTTTCCTGGGGACTATTGTAGCAGTGGAAGCTTTTAAGCAAGCTGTTAAGGAGGAAAATATAATAAATAGCCATGACTAGCAGAAAAGCCTCTGAACCAAAATAAGGACCAGCCCATTGTATTCTTAGAGGCACAACAATGGCACCTTGTATTGTGGGTAACCAACAGCTGTCTAATTGGTCTTTAGTCCTTCTCAACAGGCAGAAACTCATGCCTAAGACTACTCTAACCTACCATAGCCAAGAATCTGGTGTTGGAGGGATCACAGATGCTAAGGGAGAATCTACTACTGTCATTTCATAATTAATGATTATTATTAATTATATCAGTTATATTGTAAATACAAATAGCAAAGTGTGGCTCTCACCCCTCATTAAAGAAATTTATTTTTCAATAGATGGGAACTACCACAAAGACCTACAACTGATCAGAATACAGAGAATAAATGAATAAAAGTTCTAACTGGTACATCTATGAAATAACCTGTACACTTACAGATCAGAAAACATCAGGGATGGAAAGACTCCAAAAGCAGGATGATTGCTGGGACCTAATGTCTTTTGGACAAGACAGAATGCTGTGTCTACAAATTTTCAATGTTATTATTTCAATTGTATTATTGTTTGCACATGACATGCTTCATGACCACACCAATTAAAACATGCTAATTTGGATGTGTGGGGAATTCTACAAGGTCCCATTCATAGACAAAGAACTATAGGAAGTCAATTGCTGACAAGGTAGAGAGAATTTGTTTTCTCCAGGTTTAACCCCCTGGCAAGTTTTCTAACCCTACATGGGAAATCCTAAACATGTACATATAAGCAGCACTAATTGGACTCAGTCAGCTATAGATTCACACACACACACACTAGAGACATACATACACAGAGACACACACAATATAGACATACATACACCCCTCTTCTATATGTGTGTGTGTGTGTGTGTGTGTGTGTGTGTGTGTGTGTGTGTGTTTGTAAATATGGTAGTTATAAAAGGTCACAAATTTGAGAGGAGTTCTTGAGGGGAACACAGAAGGACTTGGCGTGAGAATGGGGAACTATCAGAAGAAAAGTTGTGTGAGGCAGCGATCGCAGTAACCACAGCTTCTGATTTACCACAGGAGCATGGGAACTTTTTCCTCTTCCAAACTCCTTGGCTGAGCTCCAAAGCCGTTCTCTTTGGGCCCGGGAGTCTCATAAGCTTGTTTTGCAGAGTCATTAGCTTTTGACCTTCATCCCATGGGCAGAATATCAGCCAGTCTGTTGATGAGTGTGCTTGAATAGTTCTGATTTTGAGTCTTCTGACCATAACTGTTGTTCCTTTCCTGCATGCACTATTTTTGTCTTGCCTTGCTGTGATCAATAGGCCGGACTCCATGCCTGTCTCAGGGGTTCTTTGGCTAGCTGGCATCTTTTTTGATTTGACCACTGTCAGGACGTGCCATCTAGTGGGAGTAGGAGGACTGAGAAATCTTCTTTCCTTCTTCGTCATTATCGTAACGCTGCCTACATCGTTTTCAGAAAACTTCTCCTACTGGCAGCCTGGCTGTCTTTGGATTCTTTTACCACCGTGTCTTATCGAGTCTTTTCAGATCCGATGGTGCTAATCTCAGGACAAATCACCTTGGTGATTTCCTCGTCCAGACTCACATCTCTAGAAAGAGCAGCATCAAGTTCATCTAAGTCACACTGCTAATGCAACCTATATTTTGCTTCTTCTAAAGAAGCAGACTCAAATTCTGCAGAGCTTACACCTATGTCGTAAGACAGAAGGGATAGAAAGCAGTTGCTACCCTCTCCATCTGCACATGATCTTCCCTTTCTCCTGGACGTAAGGCTTTGCAAATGCCACTATATTTAAACAAGTAAGAGGACTGGGAGAAGAGCTGAATTTTCTCTGGTTATGAATTCTTGGAACTAGATGAAAGATAACATATTCTTTTATGCCTCCTTTGAAGAGGCCTCACTTGCTTCTTCCCCTTGCCCTGGAGTACAGGACTATATGGCTTTAACTCTGGTGTATACTCCAGAGCACTGTTCTCTCCAATATGTCCTCACTCCTGTCTCAGTTTGAAAACACAGGGAATGAGGAAAATCTTTCTTTCTGCAAGCATTTTACTATAAAAATATGCATACATTTTATAATCCATTTAAGTTCATCTTTGCAAGCTTCTGTTTTAATACTAACTATGTCCACATATCTTAGTTCATGAAATGCGTGCCAATTCCCTCCTTACACTGCTACTTTTTATAAAGGGTTCCTTTAAATTACACTTCAGAAATATTCTTTAACTTTGGATTTGAAGAAAGCTAAGAAGATGTTCTGCTGGGCTCTAGAGACTGGTTGGGGGTTAAAAGCAAGTACTGCTCTTGCAGAGGACCTGAGTTTGGTTCTCAGTATAGATGTCAGATGGCTCGCAGATTAGATGCCTCTACACTCAGACACAGGTACCACCCACTTACATGTGCGTGCACACGCACGCGCACATACATACACACACACACACACACACACACACTTAAAATAACAAAAAAATCTATTTTTAGGAGAAAACTTACTGCATTTACCATTTCAAATGTGAATATATCTTGAAAGTGGTTTTAGAGTTTCTATTTCCCTAAGAATTCTCCACTGACTTCATCAAACAGAAAGCTAACATAGGTTTAAAAGGAGAGAAACTGCAATAGGAAAACATGCAAAGATCCAACACGCACCACATACGATGCCACACCACATTGCTGTTGCAAGGACCATGGGAGGATGCAAGATAATGATGTGTTGCTATGCCAAGGGAGTAGCAAAGCAGAAAAAAGACATTCCAGAGAAAGACCCTTGTGTCCCTTCTTTCAACTGCCTGACTATTGACACAATAGTCTTCTAGGAATTGGAACTTATCCAGGAACCTCAGGCTGAGGGAAAGGAGAAACTGAAATCTGTGCCAGCCAGAGGAGAAACCTGTCTCTCTAAATGAGGATTTCACACAGTTCTGACAACATGTCAGGTCACCCTGCAGGAGAGTTTGGAACCAAGGCAGTATTAGGTCAGTGGTGAACAGGAGCACACTGTGAACAGGACTGCAAAGTTGTGCACACCTCTTGTTCCTGTTTAAACCTCAGACTATTTCATGGCCATGACAGCAAACTAGGAGTCATCCAACCTCTATTTTCTCATCCTCATGTGGCTTCATTGAATATGTTTCCCTTTTATGCTTTTCTCTCATTGATCTACTGAGTATAGATAGCCAGACCAACTTGCAAGGCTGTCAGAACCCAGGGGTTCTGTTAATGCTATATCACTAGCATGAGAATATAAACTATGAGGAAATACATTTAGTGGGATTGCTTGGTAATAGTCAAATGATAAAGATGCAGGATGGTTTACTATGAATCCCTTCATTCTAGAAGGCTTGTAGCAGTGATACTATTCTCTATGAGTATCTTTCCTCTTAAGACAACAACTGTTCTCAGCTTAAGGAAATATCTTGATGGAAGGTTGTGATAGAGAAAGCATCTGACTTCGCCAGTTAGCCCAGATGAATTTGGAAGTAGCAGATATTTAAATGTTGCCCCTGAAGGTTTCAGAAGGGACTGGGGGATGGGATATCAGGGCCGATGATGACCTACTCAGTGGAGAGGCAGCTGCAGTGCTGCTAATGACAAGCCTGGAAGGAGAGCAGTTACAGGACATCATCCATGAGACATGGGGATAGTTATTCCATAGAAACCCTATTTGTTTCATCAAAAATTTGTCTGGAGCCATTTCCAGTTGACAGAAACCTTGAGGGAGATAGTGGCCCCATTTACCTCTTACCCTCACATATATTCATCCCTTCTCTCTCATGCTCACCTTCGAGGATCTATTTTTGTGTTTTATGTTTTGGTCTGTGATCTATTTAGAGTTAATATATGTGTTAGATATGGGCTATGGCTCTTTATTTGTTAGTCAAATTGTTCTAGAATGTCTGTCTGTTAAGATGCATTCCAAATTTTTGCTTCAGCCATAATAAGCAATCAGAGACATTTTCAATTCTACTTTGGAATTTTGGGCTTTTAAAAATTGGGCTTAGAACTATTGTGAAGGGTGTTGCTTCTCTATTTTTTTCATTCCATTTATCATTTTATAAAGGAAAGCTACTGATTTGTTTGAGTTAATTGTATATCCAGCCACTTTGCTGCAGTTGCTTATCAGCTCTAGAAGTTCCTAGAAGTAGAATTTTGGGGTTTGCTCATGTATACTCTCATATCATCTGCAAATAGTGATACCTTGACTTCTTTGCCAACTTGTATCCAATTGATCTCTTTTTGTTGTCTTATTGCTCTAGCTAGAACTTTGAATACTATATTGAATAGATAAGGAGAGAGTGGGCAGCCTTGACTTGTCCCTGATTTTAGTGGGATTACTTCAGGTATCTCTCCATTTAATTTGATATTGGCTGTTGGTTTGCTGTATATTGTTTTTATTATGTTAAGGTGTGGGCCTTGAATTCCTGATCTTTCCAATACTTTTAACATGAAGGGATGTTGCATTTTGTCAAATGTTTTTTCAGCATCTAATGAGATGATCATGTGATTTTTTTCTTTGAGTTTGCTTATATAGTGGATTACGTAAATGGATTTTCATATATTGAACAAACCCTGCATCCTTTGGATGGAGCCTACTTGATCATGCTGAATGTTGGTTTTGATGTCTTTTGGACTTCAGATTGCAAGAATTTTATTGAGTATTTTTGCATTGACATTCATAAGGGAAATTGGTCTGAAGTTCTCTTTCTTTGTAGGATCTTTTTGTGGTTTAGGTATGAGCATAATTGTGGCCTCAAAGAATGAATTGGTTAGTGTTCCTTTTGTTTATATTTTATGGAATAATTTGAGGATTATTGGTATTAGCTCTTCTTTGAAGATCTAGTAGAGTTCTATATTAAACGTATCTGGCCCTGGGGTTTTTTTGGCTGGAAGGTTTTTAATGATGTCTTCTATTTCCTTAGGGCATATGGCACTGTTTAGATAGTTTACCTGCTCTTGATTTAACTTTGGTATGTGGTATCTGTCTATGAAATCATCCATTTCATCTAGATTTCCCAGTCTTGTTGAGAATAGGCTTTTGTAGTAAGATTGATGATTTTTTTTTGAATTTCCTAAGTTTCTGTTGTCTCCCTTTTCATTTCTGATTTTGTTAATTTGGATACTGTCTCTGTGCCTTTTAGATAGTTTTACTATCTGCAGTTTATCTCTCTTGTTGATTTTCTCAAATAACCAGGCTTTGGTGTTGTTGATTCTTTGATCTCTTTGTTTCTGTTTGGTTTATTTCTGCGCTGAGTTTGACTATTGCCTGCCTTCTCCTCTTAAGTGTACTTGCTTCTTTTTCCCCTAGAGCTTTCTGATGTGCTGTTAATCTGCTCATGTAGGGTCTCTCCAATTTCTTTATGAAGGCACTCAGAGATATGGGTTTTCCTCTTACCACTGCTTTCATTGTGTCCCATAAGTTTGCGTATGCCATGTCATCATTTTCATTGAATTCCAGGAAGTCTTTAACTTCTTTCTTTCTTTCTTCCCTGGCCAAATTACAATGGAGTAAAGAGTTGTTCAATTTCCATTGGTGTTTGGGTTTTTTGTTTTGTTTCATTTTTCTTGTTATTAAGTCTAGCCTTAGTCTGTGGTGATCTGATAGGATGCATGGAATTATTGCAAACTTTTTTTCATTAGTTGAGGTTTGTTTTGTGACCAATTATATAGTTTTAGAGAAGGTACCATGAGGTGTTGAGAGGAAGGTATATTCTTTTGATTTAGGGTTAAATGTTCTGTATACATCTCTTCAATCCATTTGGTTCATAACCTCTCTTAGTTTCACGGTGTCTCTGTTTAGTTTCTGTTTCAATGACCTGTCCATTAGTGAAAGTGGGGTGTTGAAGTCTTTCACTATTATTGTGTGAGATTTGATGTGTGTTTTGAGCTTTAGTAAATGAATGTGGGTGCCCTTGAGTTTGGGGCATAGATGTTCAAAATTGATTCTTTCTCTTGGTGGATTTTTCCTTTGATGGATATGAAGTGTCCTTCTCCGTCTTATTTGATAACTTGCAGGTTAAAGTCTATTTTAGTGGATATTAGAATGGCAACTGCCACTTGTTTCTTGGGACCATTTGCTTAGAACACTTTTTTCTAGCCTTTTACTTTGGGTTGTATCTGTCTTTTTTATTCTGGTGTGTTTCTTGTATGCAGCAAAATGCTGGATCCTGCTTGCATATCCAGTCTTTTTATTGCTTATATCTTTTTATTGGGGGAATTTAGTCCATTGATATTGAAAGATATTAAAGACAGATCATTTTTAGTTTTTGTTATGTTTGTTGTAGGTGGAATTATGTGAATATGATTCTCTTCTTTTGGTTTTTTATGATGTGATTAATATCTTATTTTTTTCTTTGGTGTAGGTACCCTCTTTGTGTTGAAGTTTTTATTCTAGATTCCTCTGTAGGGCTGAATTGGCAGGTAGATATTGTTTAGGTTTGATTTTGTCCTGTAATATTTTAGTTTCTCCATCTATGATGATTGGGAATTTTGGTGTATAGTAGCCTGTGGTGGCATTTGTGTTGTCTTAGTGTCTACATGACCTATGTCCAGGCTTTTCTGTCTTTTAGAGTCTATATTGAGAAGTCTGGTGTAATTCTCATAGGTTTGCCTTTATATGTTACTTCTTCTTTTCCCCTTACAGTTTTTAGCATTCTTTCTTTATTTTGTGCATCTAGTGTTTTGATTATTATGTGACCAGAGGCTTTTCTTTTCTAATCCAACCTATTTGGTGTTCTTTAGGCTTCTTGAACATTTATGGCCATCTCTTTCTTTAGGTTGGGGAAGTTTTCTTCTATGATTTTGTTGATGACAAAATCACTCTCTTCTATTCCTCTTATTCTTAAATTTGATCTTTTCATTGTATTCTGGATTTCCTGGATGTCACGGCACTCTGGTGGAGTCAGCTTGACAAAGCGAAAGCTGGGAAGCTGGTTCATGAAGCAAAGAGTTTCAAGGAAACTCCCTTCCCGGGGGCCTGGCATTTTCTCCCTAATCTATATAAACCATAAAATTAATTTTTCCATTCCCGCATTAGTCTAGTGTATGGATCCACGTGCTCAATATTTAGTATTACCTTATTGTAAATGCCTTTTAAGATTGTATTCTAACATAGCTAAAGCCTTTTCCCAGTGTTCTTAGATTCCAGTTAGCAGCAAGGAGTTTAACCTATTCAGTAACTAATTAAGCACTACCATAAAACAATAAAGCACTAGCCATTAATTCAGTTGTCTGCAGAAAGAGTCTAAAATTCTCACTGAGATAGAAATTCATATTACAGACTACATCCCATGCCAAGAGCAAATTAGTATACTATACTGATAAATGGAAAGTCTCCAGACATAGATAATTTAACAAGGCCTAGAGAATTTTGGGGTCAGTGACACTACATTATTCTTGAGGTGTGTCAAGAGTTAACAACCCTGGTGCTATTAACACTAAGTGTAAAACTCTTGCCTGGCAGAAGGTGCTAATCTCTAATGTAAACATTTATCTGGTCCCTACAAATTCCCTTTGAAGTCACTCCCCTTGCATCTGTGCTAATCTCTAGTGTTAAACATTTATCTGGTTCCTTTTGAAGTCACTCCTTTTACACCTGGAAAAATTCAATGTGCCTTATTCTGTTATGATTTGCAATTTACTCTGTATTATAAAAAGTCTGAGGATCGACTAGAAAATTACATTCAGATCCAACACCACTCTTGTGTGTTTGTCTCTCTGTCACTCCATCCTACTCTTTGCCCATCTGCTTAAGAGAACCCGTTCTACACAGATTCAGGGACCCAGAGGGTCTGTGGCACCTGGATGTTTTGGGTTAGGAGTGTTTTATGTTTTGAAATATCTTGGAGTAACTGTAACCAAATAGTGAAAGATCTGTATGACATGAACTTAAAGTCTCTCAAGAAAGAAATTGAAGAAGACCTCAGAAAATGGAGAGATCTCCCATGCTCATGGATTGGTAGGATTAACATAGTAAAAATGGCCATCCTACCAAAGGCAATCTATAGATTCAATGCAATCCACATCAAAATCCCAACACAGTTCTTCAAAGACATGAAAACAGCAATTCTCAAATTCATCTGGAAAGGCAAAAAACCCAGAATAGTGAAAACAATTCTTAACAATAAAAGAACTTCTGAGGGAATCAACATCCTGACCTCAAACTATACTACAGAGCAGTCGTGATAAAAGCTGCATAGTATTGGTACAGAGACAGACAGGTTGATCAATGGAATAAAATTGAAGACCCAGAAATAAAACCACACACTTATGGAGATTTGATTTTTGACAAAGACTCCAAAAATATACAATGGAAAAAAGAAAGTATCTTCAATAAATGGTGTTGGTCTAACTGGCAGTTGGTATGTAGGAAAGCAAAAATAGATCTATATTTGTCACCTTGTACAAAACTTAAGTGCAAGTGGATCAAGCCTTCACAGGACCAAGGGCCTCCCCTCCCACTGATGACCTACTAGTCCATCCTCTGTTACATATGCAGCTGGAGTCATGGGTCTCTTCGTGTGTATTCTTTGGTTGGTGGTTTAGTCCGTGGGAGTTATTGGGGGTGGGGGAGGTCTGGTTGATTGATATTGTTGTTCCTCCTATAGTATTGCAAACCCCTTCAACTCTTTCAGTCCTTCCACTAGCTCCCCCATTCGGATCCCTATGCTCAGTGTGATGGTTGGCTGCAAATAGCTAAGTAAAAAGAAAAAAGGAAATAAATAAATAAATAAATTCTGCTTGGTTTAATTTTTCTTTCTTTGTTCATCTATGCCTACATTTCCCCTTAGTTTTGTTTGTTGTTCACTTGTTTTTTCCTGCCTCTGTGAACTAAAGTAATTACACCTTCAACTGAACCTTCCTCATAATCAATTAACTGATTAGAAATTTGGTTACTGTGGGGGGTTGGAATGTTGTACACCCAAAGCCTAATTACAATTTATCTTTAGACCCTAAATAGCCATTTCTTGCCCAATTCTGTGTTGGACGTAGTTAGGCATATTGACCAACAGACTAACATATAAAAGCTAATAGAACGTATTAATCTTAAAAAGGCCTAGTTATCACCAACCAAAAAGCTAACAGTCTCATCAGGTAGTGTTTGGAATCTATAACTAAAGCTTCCCCACTTGGCATCAGCCCATCAATTTATGTTTCCACAATACACTTACAGTCTACTTTCATTTATTACTTATTACTACAAAATTCCACAAGATTGTTACTGAGTTGGAACATGGAATTTGGAGTAATTTACATCTGTGTTCCTAGTCCATACCTAGGACAGTCTAGCGTCCCCCAAGCTCCTACCTTTACATTTAAGTTTTCTCTGTTCTGTGCCTTGACATGATTCCCTCCTTATTATTACTGGACTTTGCAGAGGCATTTAAAAAAACACAACAGTCTTACTGTTTTACAAAGTGAACCTGGGGCAATGACCAAAGTATGACCTCATGAATGATGCTGTCTCCTACCACACACAAAGATGTTTCGTTTTGTTTACACAGTGTTCAGAGGGACAGCTGAAAGCAAATGTCACAGGTAATATATTTGATAGACAAGGCATATTGACCACATTGTAAATTACAATTTCATTCAAAATCCAGATATTAAAATCTAGTTGCTCATTTTGAAGGAAAGAGGCCTCTGTAGATATTATGTTTAGTTAAAATTTGAGGCAGAATTTTCTACAAAATTTTTTTCAAAGAAATAATTTTAGTAATAAGAAAAGACAGGTAAATAATGCTAGAGAGATGAGTCATCACTGTTCTTCCAGAGGACTCTATTTGACTGCAGGTATCCACATTCTGGCTCGCAACCACCTGTAACTCCAATTTTAAGCCACCTGACACTGTCTGGCCTCCAAAGGGACAAGGAATATAAATAGTATATAGACATACACACATGAATATAATAAAATACATCTTATTTTATTATAAATAAATACATGAAATAAAAAATAACCTATAAAGATAAATAGGACCCTCTGTAGTACCATCTTTGTTGACATCTGGGGATTCAGAGGTTAGGTCAAAGGCTAGAGAGAGTAGGGCTGTTTCAGATTAAGCTATCAACATGTCTCTGGGCAGTACATCTGAATTTTAGATTCTAAAAATTGAGGCCAATTACATATGTGTTTTCTCATGGGATATTCTTGTGGGATGAAGGTTATGTCCATAGCTGGACATTTTAAAGTTACAAAACCTGAGGCTATTGTTACTTTAGGGAAATAAATGCAATTGGGGGGGGGGTAATTGGGGGTGGAGATACAGCAAGAACTGACACAAAATGACAATTCTATGAAGTCTAGAACTTCAAACATATGCTATCTGAGAAGTTATAAAATTCAGGAAATTTTTGTACAGAATTCAGGTACAGAATTACCAGAGACCGAGTACAGAAATTAATTGCACAATTTCTTTGGTTGTGCAGCAAAAGAGTGATGCCAAAATACTGGATAATTTAGATATGAGTGAGTAACTCACCGAATATGAAAGAACACAAGAAATATTACCTCAGAATGCTGTATGAACTCTTTTTGTGGCTCTTGCAGTTGGGATGGGATATGTTGTAGGGGCTCGGTCTCCTGTCTTGTTATCTTACTACATGGTCTTAAAGATTTCCCTTTACCATCTTCTTGTTTTTAGAAAGACTTTCTCAGGAGCAATTTGCTTTCCTTCCTTTCTTCCCCTTTATTTTCCTTCTGAAGCCTAATAAATACCAATAAGTAACTTAACTACTATATGTAAAGTTCAGATTCCAGGCCGTTTTCATCTAAAGAACTCAATGAAGAAAGTGAAGTCATGACACACACACATCCAGTTCTGCATGTTCTCAAATCCAATGTACATCTTACAATCTATTTGGCTAGGAATATGAAGGGGATGCTAAGAGGCTGGAGTCCACTATCCTATTCAAGGGATGGTGTTATCTTCAGCAGACTGACAACATTCAGTACATGCCATTAACCTGACAGCCTTCTGGTAGACCTTACCTTTTAAAGGTTCCTCCACCTCTTGATGGCACTGGTTGGAGGTCAAGGGCTCATATAAGTTGGGGAGACATTTAAGATCCAAATTATAGAAATGATCTTATCCAACGAGTCTCAGGCTGATGTCACTTCTGGGTCAGCTTCTCCTAATTAACTGTTGTTCTCATGATCGTCCTTTCCTTCTGATTCAGTCATGTGTCATTTTTTAAAGGTGTGTGTGTGTGTGTGTGTGTGTGTGTGTGTGTGTGTGTGTGTGTGTGTGAATATGGGAATATGGGAATATGGGAATATGGGTATTGTGGATGCTCATGAAGGCCAGAAGCAAATGTCAGATCTCATAGGAGCTAGAGTTCCAGACATTCGTGAACCTCCTGATATCAGAGCTGAACTCCTGTCCTCTGGTAGAACTGTAACTGCTCTTAATTGTTGAGCCCTCTCTCCATCCCCAAATCTGTCATTTCTAATTCAGTTGCATTTCGTGGAATTTCTACCTGGTCAGATATTGACTGTTTTGTGTTTTTCTTTTTTTCTGGGATGTAGTTTGGTCCTTTTCCGTGTTGTGTCTAAGGTTTGTTAAGCACGTTCACAGCAGTGTTCCATCTCGGACGATTAATTGTCAAGTGCTCAGCCAGTGGTATTTGAGTACTCCACCCCACACCCACTAAGTTAAGTACTTCAGTGTGCCTGGTGGGAGCATGCAGCACTTCCAGCTCTCTGTGCACAGTGAATGGAGTTCCTACTGCGCTTCTGGATTCTCCTTTCCCCAACTTGCTGGAACCTACCTAAATGTGGGACTGGAGTAGGGAGGACTGAAGGGAGAAGTGGAAAGGGAGGAGTGCAGAGGGAATGAGTTCAGGGGGAGGAGTACAGGGAGGAGTGCACGGGGAGAAGTGCGGGGAAGGAGTGTAGGGGGAGGGGTGCAATGGGAGAAGTGCAGGGGGAGGAGGGCACAGGGAGGAGGACAAGGAGAGGACTTTAGGGGGAAGAGTGAAGGGATGAAAGGCTCATCTAATTTTGTAGCTATCTACTGTTGATCATCACCCTTCTTCACTTATGCCCATTTAATGTCTTAAAACCCTTAGTTTTCATCATTGTTTCTAGTATATTTGTCCAGAGACCAAATCCGACTGTGTTACGCTATCTTTGTGAGAATCAAAACAATTTAATACAGAACAATGTGTCACGGGTATGCATGACCTTTTTTATTCTGTGGAAAGAGCAATTTGTCTCAGATGACATAATGGTGTTAAGATGACCTAAAATCAAATGCTGTAGTCAAATGTTGTCTCTTTTACTGGCCAGTGACTCAATGTAACAGGACATTTGCAGCAGCCGTCCTCTGAACAAACATCCCGCAGTCCTCTCCCTCTGCCTCACTCCTTACCTCTATTCTATTTTTACTGGTTGGTATAAAATCCTTTGTGAAATGATGCTCTTGCAAGTTTTAAAAATACATATAATTGCAAACAGAAAAACTAAGAAAGGTAGTTTAAAGTAATATCTCTGCACAGAAATTGATAATAATTACTGAATATTCACCATAAGCTGAGGACTGTACATTTCAAGCAGTTAACCTTCACAGAAGCCACCAGCATTATAATCTGAAGCAAAAATATTGGTAGGATGGGAGGTAAGGAAATTTGACCAAGCTGATAGAGACACCCACTGCCAGTCCATGTGGCCTCACGGAGACCTCATAGGAAACATGTCCACACTCAGAAAGTTAGCAAAAAGCAACCTTAAATGCATGGAAGTTGACTGATTGGTTAGCATTGTTCTCTATGAAAACAAGAAAGCAACCTCCCACCCCACAAGGCATCTTAACTTCTACTGGAGCAAAGCTTGGCAGGTTACTTTCTAACAGTAATATTTGTGTTTTTACTCAAATGACATAAACATTAGTGAATTCACCTGATAAATCATGTGTGTATGCAAATTATACAAAACATATACAGCAGAGACTATATAAATATATACACATAGGGATACTGTGAGAGGAGGAAATTATGAATTAGCAGTCACACTGAGCTGTATCCATTGGTGTCTGAAATTATGTTGACTAACAATTGCACCTACAACATTATTTTTATTTCGTATTTATATGAGCATAATGTGGATGCCTTATTCTTTTTAAATTTATCTTGCATTTTAAAGTAATTTTAAATAAATGGGATTAATTCATTCTTTTTAATAGCTGAGTAGTACTCCATTGTGTAGATGTACCACATTTTCTGTATCCATTCCTCTGTTGAGGGGCATCTAGGTTCTTTCCAGCTTCTGGCTATTATAAATAAGGCTGCTATGAACATAGTGGAGCATGTGTCCTTCTTACCTGTTGGGGCATCTTCTGGATATATGCCCAGGAGAGGTATTGCTGGATCCTCCGGTAGTACTATGTCCAGTTTTCTGAGGAACCGCCAGACTGATTTCCAGAGTGGTTGTACAAGCCTGCACTCCCACCAACAATGGAGGAGTGTTCCTCTTTCTCCACATCCTCGCCAGCATCTGCTGTCACCTGAATTTTTGATCTTAGCCATTCTGACTGGTGTGAGGTGGAATCTCAGGGTTGTTTTGATTTGCATTTCCCTGATGATTAAGGATGTTGAACATTTTTTCAAGTGCTTCTCTGCCATTCGGTATTCCTCAGGTGAGAATTCTTTGTTCAGTTCTGAGCCCCATTTTTTAATGGGGTTATTTGATTTTCTGAAGTCCACCTTCTTGAGTTCTTTATATATGTTGGATATTAGTCCCCTATCTGATTTAGGATAGGTAAAGATCCTTTCCCAATCTGTTGGTGGTCTTTTTGTCTTAATTTATGAAATTCCTAGCCAAATGGATGGACCTGGAGGGCATCATCCTGAGTGAGGTAACACATTCACAAAGAAACTCACACAATATGTATTCACTGATAAGTGGATATTAGCCCCAAACCTAGGATACCCAAGATATAAGATATAATTTGCTAAACACATGAAACTCAAGGAGAATGAAGACTGAAGTGTGGACACTATGCCCCTCCTTAGATTTGGGAACAAAACACCCATGGAAGGAGTTACAGAGACGGAGTTTGGAGCTGAGATGAAAGGATGGACCATGTAGAGACTGCCATATCCAGGGATCCACCCCATAATCAGCATCCAAACGCTGACACCATTGCATACACTAGCAAGATTTTATTGAAAGGACGCAGATGTAGCTGTCTCTTGTGAGACTATGCCGGGGCCCAGCAAACACAGAAGTGGATGCTCACAGTCAGCTAATGGATGGATCATAGGGCTCCCAATGGAGGAGCTAGAGAAAGTAGCCAAGGAGCTAAAGGGATCTGCAACCCTATAGGTGGAACAACATTATGAGCTAACCAGTACCCCGGAGCTCTTGACTCTAGCTGCATATATATCAAAAGATGGCCTAGTCGGCCATCACTGGAAAGAGAGGCCCATTGGACTTGCAAACTTTATATGCCCCAGTACAGGGGAATACCAGGGCCAAAAAGGGGGAGTGGGTGGGCAGGGGAGTGGGGGTGGGTGGATATGGGGGACTTTTGGTATAGCATTGGAAATGTAAATGAGTTAAATACCTAATAAAAAATGGGAAAAAAAAATTGGAGGAAAAAAAAAATAAATAAATGGGATTATAGATTGGATACGATATAGCCTTTATAGACAGATTTTGTTTTTGTAGGTAGAATTTGTCTACCACAAGGATCTATCAAGGTGTCTTTTATAGAAAATTTTGCACAAATATAGTAGAAATAATTACAATGGATAAGGTAGATAGTAGAGAGACTGGGTTTTGCTTGTTACTGTTTTGCATCTTGCTGGAAGAAAGATTCTTCCTCTCATCTGAGGCTGTTCCTCCATCTATGCCCTCTCCTCTCTGGTCTCCTAGCTCAGCAACCTTGCCTTCAATGACTGCTAACTCAGCATTCAAATGGTCAAATTGATGCCATCTTATTAATATCTAGACAACCCCTCTACCACCTCCTCTCCTTGGTGATGGATTCTTCTCTCCCTCCCTCCATCACTCTTTAGACTCTAGAAAGCACTGTCCATTCTGGTTCTATTTCCTGCCTTTACATTCACTCCCTGGGCAGCTTTCTTGTGTGACTCAGCTGTGCACACATCAACACTGTAACCATTTTGTTCAGGCTGCATGGGTCTCCCCTTGCTTGCTGTACCTGACTACACTTAAGCCTGGAGCATTCCTGAAGTTTTCTTCCTTATCCTGTGTCTTTGTTTGACTGTGACATCATTCCTTTCTGCTCCTCTTGCTGGCTCTGATGATGTTTGTAGTCTTCTTTCATAATTTTCATGGACTCTATCCGTCACTAGATATTGGTGTTCCTGGTTACTTGCCTGAGTGCCCTCAGTCCTCCAATTTCACATTTCACTTCACTGTGCCTTTCCCTGTCCTCCCAGGCCATGCCAATTGCTTGCAAGTCTGCAGCTTCAGCCTGGATGTTTTCAGTTTTGTAAAGCTGCTTCCTTCTAATTCTCTGGGCACATAAACCAGCCTCCAAAGTTAAAGAAACAAAGTTAGGTGGCTGGAGAAAAGGTTCAGGTTAATAGCCCTGGCTGTTCTTCTATAGGACGACAATACCCAACATCCACATGGATGCCCACCAACATATGTCACTGCATTTTAATGATATTCAACACCTTCTGGCCTAGCTGGGCACTAAGACTGCATGTGGTGTACAGACATGCATGCAGATAAACACCCATACACATAAATATGATAAAAATTTAGATGCTATCATTAATCTTACTTATCTGAAACTTGAGACATTATCACCACTCTTGCATATTTATCGTAAGTAATGGTCTTTGTCCTATCATTTCTGGATAACAGAAAACATACTCATCTGAAGCTCCTCCAACACTACATGTGTGCAAAGCTTTGAAGAAGTTCAACATCTCTTGAGTATCTCTTGTCAGGAGATTGTCACACAGACTTGCCCCAATTGCGCACCTTGCTCCCAAGCCTTCGTCATCCTTGGTTCCAGCAAAACCATGTGATCGATATTCTAACTAAATTAAATATGATCACACCCAAGTCATGATAACAAATTTGTTTGCCCCCTTTAAACAAATCACAGACTCAGTATTGCAGAATATTTTTGGTATTAGTCCATCATGACTAATAATGAAAACAGGCCGTAGGTATGCTGTGGTTTCAATATATCCTTTCAAGCTCCATGTATTGGACTGAAACTCCACCCCCAGTGTGGCAGCATTGAAAGGTAATTAGTTCTGAGGGCTCCACCGTTGGTGAATAGACTCCTGTTGTTTCTCATTCGGCCCTTTCCCCTGCGGGCCTGTGGCCTTGTGATTGCAGGAGAGATCTCCTTTATCAACCACATGAGGTTACCACAACAATGTCCCTAACCCACTGCTAGCACCTTAATATTGGTCTAGCAAGATCTCAAACTCTAGAAAATAAGTGTGTGTGTGTGTGTGTGTGTGTGTGTGTGTGTGTGTGTGTGTGTGTGTGTGTTATTCTTCTCCAGCAGCTGAAGAGGGATTGAGTCAATTTAAAAACAATCTCAAACTTAGATTATTATTTTTCAACGCTAAACATTCAGGCTGATGAGATGTCTGGGTGAGTGAAGGTATTTGTCACTATGTCTGACTTGAGTTTGATCTTTGGAATAGTAGCACAGAGTGGCAGGAGAAACCCAAATCCTTCAGGTTGTCCTCTGACCAACTTCCCAGCTCATGAACCGCAGCACTGCTGTGCACGCACACGAGTGCTAGCAAACACAACAAATGAATATTTTAAAATTCATTATATTTAAAAAAAAGTTTTTTAATCCTCTTGAAAATTTTCTGAAAATGTTCTGATTTCCAGCCCCGGACTCCATGATTTCCTAGCTATAAAGCACCCTGATTAATTGGGTAGAGAAAGCAACTGAAATCTAGACTACAGAAAGAACACAGGACAATTTCCTGATGATACTAAATCAAATGTCTTCTGTGTTGTCACAGAGTAAACGCAGACACCCTTTCCTCCTTTCTTTTTAAGACCACATTCACTGGTGGAGAAGTATTTCTAGCAATGAAATAAGTCGCACAAAGATTAAGCCAATATTTTAAAAATAAGCAATCAATCACATTGTTTATCAAATTAATAATATTATACTTTGTAAACCCTGGATATAAGAAATAAAAACACATCTCTGTACAAAAATGAAATTATTAAAATTTTAAGAAAGCCACAAGAATTTTGAACTTGAAAATCAGAAAAGATGCAGTATTTAACTCATTTCATCCGATTACAACCTTACAACCTGGCCCAGTGATGCATTTATTTAATCTTTGCATGCGTAAGTAAACTTACTGTATTTCTCCCTGCCCTTCCCCCACCAAATGGAAGGTTTGGGCAATTCTGCAAGGGCCGTCTGTATGATTGTTTCAATGCTCCCAATGATCATTAGGTTTTAAAAGAATTCTAGATGCTTTATTCTGTTCTGTTGACCTGTGCCTACTCCTTTGTGCTCAGCTTTCCCCCCAATAATTTTATTAATTCTTTGAGCATTCTGTACAATGTATTCTGAAAACTTCTACCATCTAACTCCTTCACAGTTTCCACTATCTTCGCTTCTACCCTCCCATCCCTTTCCACCTGACTTGGAAATGACTTTTCTCCTCTTCCTCCTCCTCTCTTCCTCTTCCTCTTCTTCTTCTTCCTCCTCCTCTTCGTCTTCCCTTTCCTCTCCCTGCCCCTCTCCTCCTGTCTCAACTCTGTTGCCTAGTTAGTATCGGGAGTGTGGCCAGCTGTGGTGTGTGGTCAGCCTATCAGGGGGTCACAGCATTAAAGAAAATTTACTCTCCTCACCCAGAAACTCCAAAATACCAGATCCTCAGCTGCTGATGGGATTTCTTGCCCACCTCTCCCCAATTCCCATGCTAATTAAGATTTTGTCTGGCTGAAGCTTGTTCAGGTCTTGTACATGCTGTTACAATTATTGTGAGTTCACATGGCAGCTGTCTTATTGATGGAAAGCACCATTTCTTTGATGGTACTGACCGCCTCTAGTTCTTACAAAATGTCTGCCTCTTCTACATAGACCTATGAACCTAGAGGATACGAATGTCCTATTTAGGTCTGAGCATTCCCCTTACTCTGTATATCAACCAGTTGAGGCTCTCTGAGTCAACTGCCATTTACTGCAAGGAAAACCTTTTCTGAGAAAGGTTGAAAGATGCTCTGGTCATTTATGGGTATAGCAGTCAGTCATTAAGAGTCATTTTAATACATTAATTATTTAGCATAATCATAGTAATGACTTTTTCCCTAGAGTTATCTAGCCACAGGTATTTGGCTCTTTTAATAGTGTCATGTATAGGTTCTATTTCATGGGTTGAAACTTAGATCCAATCAGAAAGTGACTGGTTACTATGCCCAGAGCATTAATATTACAAGAAAACATTACCATTTATTGACAAGGGGGCATCTCAAATTAACTGATCCACGTTGTTTTTTAAAACATAATTGGCATCAGAAGCTGTTTACAGTCTCCGAATCCAGCAATGATGTCATCCCTAAGCGACAAGAAGCCGCATGCATTTGTTGCCATGGCAACTGCCACACATTCCCGGCATGCCCCTCACCTGTGAGCCTCGCTTGTGCGTGTTGGTGTGCGTGTTATGTCATGACTGGAATAAACGGCAGAGACCCCAACCCCTCGCCCTTCTTTGCCTCCTTCTTTCCTCCTTCTCTTCCCTGCCCACCCCCCCAAAAAAACTCTTCTCGTGGAGCTGTGATGGCCTGATGTGACCTGTCCAGATACAAGCCGCTTTCTAACACAACAATAATCTTTTTGTATGTTTAATAAACTACAATATATAAACATAATTTTATATGCTTCAGGGAACAAAGGCAAAATTCCAGGAGCTTGCTTTATTGCAGCAGTCTGGGCTTGGAATGGCACCCTGGCATCCCAGCAACTTGGGAATACAACAGGACTCTCTGTTATCAAGTGCTCCCTAGCCTCTGCTGGCACTCATGTTTTCCTCTACTTCTCCAGGTTACCTACCTCACACCAGCCATTGTGGCTTCCCTGGCTGCAGAGTCTTCATCTCTCCCCTATCTCTTTCAACACATTCTCTGGTTCCTAGCCAGAGTAGATTTTTAAACTGCAGAAGTCATGACATCACCGTAATGTTATGTAATTCTTCACTGGTTTCATTTCTATTAGAGTTTATTCCAGCTCCCTCACAGGAACTCCTACCTGCTTGCAGATGAGTACACTGATGACCTGGCCCCACCCTGGACCACCTTCCCACACCCTGTGCAGCATCCTGAGCTGACAGAGCGGGGCCTCCCAGTGAAGAGATGGACCATTCTCGTTCTCTGCAGTACATTCATGTCCTCTTCAGGGGAATGTGAATGCCAGGCTCCCAGGAGACACTGAAACACCCAATGGCTTCCTTCAGAAAGCCTTTGCTGAGCCTCCATTTCCTCATCAACTGTTGCCAATACCTACCCCAGGCCCCACAACACCATATTTAATTTGCATGTTTTAATAATTAATCAGAGATAAAGCCACTGAGACCAGGAGAGCCCAAAAAGGAAGAGAAACTGCATGAGCTGGATTTTGATGATGCTTTCGGTGTGGGCCATCTTTCTTAAGCTGTCTACATCCACACTTCTTTTATCCTGAGAAAAAGAAACTACTACACTTCAAATCATTTTTATTTGGCTTTCCTGTTATAGGCAGAAAAGTGGTATTCTGAAACATACAATAATATTTTTATTTTATTCTATATGTGTGAAGGGGGAAGGATATATTGAGCACCAAAATGACTTTTTTTTTTTTTAATTTGGATTTGCTCTCTTGGGAATGCATTTTTCCTCTACACATGAACTAGTCTACTTGAGTAAAAAAAAAATGTTGACCTTCCAAGCAAATTACCCCATCTCAGTGGCTGAGAGTGCTGAAGGTTTGTCTTTCCTGCCTTCTGCTTCCCAGGGGGATTTTTTAAAAAAAGGAGAAAATGTGGAGGGAGCATGACAATACGAACAGATGGAGAAAATAAACATTCTTACCTGGTCAGCTGTCGGGTGGTCTGCAAAACTAGAATTTCTTAGACCCCAGTGTGACCAAGAAGTATTGGACATGTGCTGCAGAGACAGCTCAGTGGTCAAAAGCACAGCTACTCTTCCAGAGGGCCTGGGTTTGATTTTCAACACCTACACGGTCGCTAAGGATCATGCATAGCTCCAGGTTCATGGGCTTCTGGCTTCTGAGGGTATGTGCTTTTGGTGTATAGATATATATGCAGGCAAAACTCCCATACAGGAAGGTTAAAACACACACACACACACACACTGGATCCTTTACCAAATTAACAATAAGGAAAACCTAAAGGCTGTGACGTCGCCTCTGAGGGAAGGCCAGCGCTGCGCTCCTCAGCAGCGTCTCTCCCCAGGCAGAAGTTGACATGTGAGTGAAGACATACTTGGTCCCGTGTAAGAAAAAGCAGTAAATCTTTCAAACAAAATTTCTGTTACTTGGGCTATTTTCTTGTCAGTTTGGGGGTCTCCGTTTCCACAAGTGTAAGATGAGAAGTTCTCTGCACTTCTGAGCAATAGCAAAAATGGCCTAGATTCAGAATAACCTTTTCCCATTCAGAAATACATCCTCAACTTATTTAAGTTAGTAACTCCTGTCTCCCCAGGGTTCTGGAAACCATCTTAAAAAACTTTGATTCCCTGGTCATGAGACAAGGGAACATAGTTGCTTTTCAAGTACACCCAGTACGGGTCACTGTTAGCAACTTTAATTGATGGTGAGTTTTTAGAAATTGTGATCACAAAAGTGTGTTTGGCGATTCCTGCCTAAATAATATGTAGTGCCCAGCAGACTGGTGAGGTAAGAGCCGTTGAATCCAGTAGAAGAAAGCATTTCTAAATAAATCAGTATATACAATAACATATTTAAACATGGAGTGTGTGGTATATTGCATATTTTGAAGGTTGAAATGATACAAAAAGACTGTACTGCAGAGAGGCTAATGTGAGATACATACTGAGACTCTCCAGCAAGCAAGCAAACTAAAAAAATCCTGGGACCCTGGGGCTCAGCATCACTGGGTAAGTGAACTGATAGAATGCCTTTCATCCTCCAACTGGTAACGTGTTATTACAGAGATCAGCAACAGGATAATCAATGCAAAGCCCGAGTGAAGGAACCCAGAGCTCTTCTGTATCTTGTCCCAGGTTGCCCGGTGATCTTCAGTGTACTTCAGGCAACATGTGGTCAGGGATTTTGAGAGATTTCCTCCTGGACTGCTTCAGAAGTGCATACTGCCACCTTGTGGACATTCTGTGAATCTGCAATTAAATGTTTCTAAGTGTGATAGTTAACTAGAAGAGACAAGAAACAAAATGTTTTTATAAATATGCCAATGTGAAAAATTCATATACAGACTTCAGGAAGAATACACTAGGACGGAAAGATTGCGATTTTGTTGAATGAGTTAAATAGCAATAGCAAACAAAATTCTCAAAGCTCTGGCCGTTTTAGTGTTTTAGGAACGAGGGGTCCATGAACGTCTGTGAAAGTTTTGTCAGAAGACTCACTCCAGTTGGCACAATAATTGATAATCTGATTTTTATTACACCAAGATCCAGCCTAGGCTCGATGCTTATGTGGACAGCGCTCGGCTGAGCTCTGCGCTCCATGGCACTTTTTCTATCCTTTGACATCATGCTCAGGTTTTATCTCAAGAGGAAACAACAGAGAGAGAGAGAGAGAGAGAGAGAGAGAGAGAGAGAGAGAGAGAGAGAGAGAGAGAGAGAGAGGGAGAGAGAGAGAGAGAGAGAGAGAGAGAGAGAGAGAGAGAGAGAGAGGAGAGAGAGGGAGGGAGGGAGGGAGGGAGGGAGGGAGGGAGGGAGGGAGGGAGGGAGGGAGAGAGGGAGGGAGAGAGAGAGAGAGAGAGAGAGAGAGAGAGAGAGAGAGAGAGAGAGAGAGAGAGAGAGAGAGATACAAGGCCAAACTTGGAACTGGAGAAAGACGGAGAGCATCAGAGTAGATTAACAAAGGTGGACCGTCATCTCAGCAGGGAGGAAGGACTGTTTCTACTCCAATTTGAGGGATTTGTATGTTTATTGTAAGGCGTGGCTGATCACACAGGATCCAAAGCCTAGGAGAGAGACTTCCAGGTCCGCTCTCTGGGAGAGAATCCCTGGGAACTTGAAATGCTGAGGTGGACTTGGGTATGTTGATGGGGGAGGGGTGGCGACCCTGTACAGTCTTAGAGACTGCAACTTGGTAGGAGGCAGCAGAGGGAGGGATCTTGAGGAAGTAGAAACTTTCTTTCCAGAGCAATACAGCAGGAGTCGGGGAGGAATTTTAGGCGCCTACTGCTCTTGCTTGGGCTTGGTGTCCAGTTCTACCTGCTGTGAGCAGGATCCTCGAGCCTCCACCACAGGGAGGGAAGGGCCGGCCGGGCCTCGAGGGCTGAACGTTGGCGTCCTTGCCCTTCATCTTCCAGGGGGTGATGCTAGGCATACCTCATCCCTCCCTTTGACTGGACCTGCTGGGGAAGAAGGCACAGCAGGAGCCCTGCCACCTTCAGCCCGGGCCTGACCCAGCGGTCCAGGTACTGAATTTCAGGAATTCATTCTATCAAGGGCCATAGACCCCAGCAAGGGAGACCATTTAAATTATCTATAAAGGTCCCAGTCTAACAGAAAGGGCCCATTTCATTATGGTGTATAGCAACTTTGTTGGGATGCAGTCTTAGGAGCTATTTTTTTTCTATGCATCCTTGATGTTATCACCCATGGAATATTTGTGTTCTGCTCCAGAGAACAGTAGTGATTTTCTCCTAAAAACTCAATAATACTGGAGTGAGCATATCTAAAAGGTATGTTTACCAATTAACATGTTCTGCTAAAGGCATAGGAAACCACCACATTATTAACACACACACAGTATGACTTCAAAAAAAAAAAAAAAAAAAAGCCTGCAACATTCTGGCATTGCTTTGGTTTGTTGAAAGAATCCCTGCCCAGCAGTAGTTTGCCTGTGACGCTGACTCTTCTCTAGAGGCTAGTCTGAGCAGGCCAGTATTTTCTAAAGGGAATTGGACAGTACTTTAAGATGTGGTTTGGGTATACAAAGAGAAGATTGCTCAAATTCCACAGTTTGTATTTCTTTTCCTATTCCATGCAGAAGTCGACAAATGGCAAGCAAAAAGCGTGAAGTCCAGCTACAGGTGGGTCTATCGTGCCAGCAGGTCTTCTTCTGGTGCAATGACACTTGCCACCTCTTACCATATTTTGCTTTTTGCAGTCAGTCGTCAATAGTCAGAACTTGTGGGATGAGATGTTGCTGAACAAAGGCTTAACAGGTACGGGGGCTCTCTGCTGTCAGTGTTCAGGTTTGTTTCCATACCTTGCAGAATTCAACTCCCTGTTTCAAAGCTGCCTTCCTGCCTTCCTCCCTGGGTCCTTCACCTGGGATGGGAATGCGACAGCCTCCAGATTCTTTGACTCTGCCTTTTGACAAATGTTACTATTTCCCAGTGATTGATGTTTACCAAGCCTGGTGTGGACCTTGCAAAGCCGTGCAAAGTTTATTCAGAAAACTAAAAAATGAACTGAACGAAGATGAGATTCTTCACTTCGTCGTTGTAAGGTTTTTGGTTTTGTTCAATGTGTTTGCTGTGTTTAAAGATCTCCTTGTACTTCAAGTATTTTATTAGTTTAAGGAACCTGCCAGTCTCTACTCTAAACAATGTTGGCTCCATAGTCTTAACTATTTGCTTAGTTCTACTAGGTTTGAGAATTAGTATGAGTTTCATCAAATTCCCAGGATGCTGAGATAACTCATCATGACTGAAACCTCAGAAAAGTATAGTAATGGACATCTGTTGACATTGTCACATGGCATGGTCAATATGTGTCCCTGAGTTAAGATTATCAGGGACTGTTTCCTGGGTGACACAGAGTAGAACCCTGGGCACCTATCTATGCACACATGTTTCAAAGTAAGTAATTTCTCTTTTAGCTGTTAGTTATCAAAAGTGACAAGGGATTAAATCTCACCGTCAAATGCACTTGACTCAGTTGTACTGATTATTCAATCTATAGCCAGATATAATTTATAGTTCAGTCTATATCCAGTTAACATTTGGTTAGAATCTTTCTGTCCAATATGGCTTTATGCACAAACAGAACACTTGAGAGCTATCCAGAGCCACTGTAGAAATGCATTTTCAATTTTAATTAATTTAAATTTGAAAATTGAGGGCTGTTGGGCTAGTTCAGTGGACAAAGGCACTTGCTGGCAGGCATGATGATGTAAGTTTGGTCCCTGGGACTCAACTGAAGGAAGCCAAGAAAGAGTCTTTCCTTTTCTCTGTCTGTCGGTCTGTCTGTCGGTCTATGGGTTTGTCAGTCTCTCTCTCTCCTTTCTTGGCTTCTTATACACACAAATTTTAAAAATTATAAAACTGATGCTACTAAATTAAATTATTGTGGAATCTACTGTTTGAGACAATTTAGCTATGTGAATCTAATTTTTTATTAGAGTTCAATTATTGATTAATAATTATTCATTTAATATTAAGATATGCTTTAAATATTAAAAAGTTATAAAATAATAATTTTTAAGATTTATTTTACATGATCCATATTGAACAGATAGAGAATACATTTCTCCTAGATAGATGCATACCTGAGTGAGCTAGCTGCAAACAGCAGAAAGAGATAACTGGTATGTGCATTTTTACTCTAGGTTTTTAAACTACGTAGTCCATGAGTCAGACACAAAACCTCCACCCATGGGATCTTTTAGGTGCAGGCCTTCCCTGTCATCTAAAGGACCCTTGCACAGTTTTCTTCCTGACCTTACCTGTCGACTAGTCCTCCCCTTCTGCAGAAACATCCTGTAATTCTTTCTTTATATTTTTAAATTATGTGCATGTGTTAGTCTGAATACATGTGCATCTCTGTGTGTGTTTCTGTGAGTGTATGTATGTCTGTGTGGGTGTGTGTATGTCTCTCTGTGTGTCTATGCCTGTCTGTCTGTGTTTCTCTCTCTCTCTCTCTCTCTCTCTCTCTCTCTCTGTGTGTGTGTGTGTGTGTGTGTGTGTGTGTGTACACACATGCAAGTGTCCCAAAAAGACAGAGGTGTCAGAAACCTTGGAGCTGGAGTTACATGTAGTTGGAAAATCATTGCTTTCCTAACAAAGCTAGTGAGACAGCCCCACTGCCTGTAGCACAGTATTGAAAGAGACATTCTGTCCTGTGATGGACAGTGACCTGTCAGGAGGGAGCAACAGACATCCTTTAGATCAAGACCACGTGGGCTGAAATAGAGGAGTGATGGCAAGACCAGAAAGTGAGGAACGTAGCAACAGAGGTGGGTTTGACTAAGGAGACACTTTTGCTTTTGTTTTTTTGGTTTTTTAAATTTTAAATATTTTTATTAGATATTTTCTTTATTTACATTTCAAATGTTATCCTCTTTCCTGGTTTCCCCTCCAAAAACCCCTATCCCCACACCCTCCCCCACTCACCAACCCACCCACTCCCACTTCCTGGTCCTGGCATTCCCCTACACTGGGGAATACAGCCTTCACAGGCCCAAGGGCCAGGAGAGCACTTTTGTAAAGGAGAACACTGATAGTTACAGCTGGCTCCAAATAGCACAGGGCTTGAGTTGCTAATGCATGCTGTTTGACCTGCATACAACTATCGCAACCCCAGAAATGTTGCAGTCCCCAGAAAACTTGTGCATGCTTCTATATCGTTTGAACATAGCATACAGAATGGCGCGGACATTGCTTTCTTATTATTGTATAAAATGTTTGCAATATCCTCCAGGCTGAAGCTGACAACATTGTGACTCTCCAGCCATTTAGAGATAAATGTGAGCCCGTGTTTCTCTTTAGTCTTGTAAGTATAGCATTTATCATCTCATTATCTGATTCACATGAAGGAGCACTGAGAATTATCATGGAGTTGTTTGCTGGTGGTAGTAATTACACAGTGTTTGCCTTATCTCTATTTGTCTAATAATAAATTTAATATTTCACCTCCCAGGAGCTTGTTAAAACTATTGCACACAAAGCTGATTAGAAAAAAAAAAAAGCCAAATAAGACCGCATTTAACAGCACGAAGGGCTGTTCTCAGAAGAGCTGCAGGGGAGAATTGCCTCTAAGCATTCATGGGTTTGTGCAGAGGTGTCTGCCTAGTCACCTTTTGCTTCCATCTGCATGTTCACAAATGTTCAGAAATAGTGTAGAGAGTTTATTCCTGGAGCTGATATCATTGGTTTCTACCTGGGCTGGAGGAGCCATCTTTTTCATTCTTTATACTTGCCTATATTTTGCATATATTTTATAACAGGCGCACAACTGTAACAGTAAGGAAACAACATAGTAAAACATGTATTTTTTAAAACCAGTCTATAGTTAAGTACGCAACCATGTAGTAGTCAATAGAGACTTCAATGGAAGCAGATGCCACTCTGTCAACCTTCCGGTACAGGGTACATGTCTTTTGAAGAAATAATTATTTGTAGAAATAATTATTAATAACATCTCTGTGTATAAGCTCTCAATTCTATTAAATAATACACTTTCAACTATTTCAGGAAATGAATTACTGAGTTAGTTGAGTAAAAATGTATCATATTCTTGCATTATGTTGAATTATACTGTTTGATGTATAGAATTTTCATCTTTTAAAGAAGTATGGTCTTTGTAGAAAGTGGCAGTTTGATGCCACCTAGCCTGCATGTAGTTTAAAGAAACAGAATAAGAAGCCATACAGAGGAAAAAATTGCCTCGTTTGAAACCTGCCTGCAGCCTGAAGGTGGAGGATTTTGTTTTTTTAGTTGGGGTTTTTTTTTGTTTTTGTTTTTGTTATGTTATGTTTTTCAGATTTTTGTCAGATTCCTGAGCAAAATCAATCTCTTTCTCTCTCTTCCTTCCTCTCATTCGTAGTCTATTGCTTCACCTTCCTTCGTTAGTCAGAATCCATTACATCTGATTACTTTTTCTTTTCTCCCACCTCAGTCCTGTCATTTCACATCTTAGTGTGAATCCTGCTCATAACCGCACAGTTCAGCAAGTGGTGCAAAGTCTGACTTCCAAAGTCTTGCTGTCCCTATCGGGGTTTCAGACACTCCACTCTGCCCTGGCTTGTGAATGCTTTATTCTCCTTTCCATCAAAGATCTTTCCTTCCAACATACCTCCATCTATTAAGCCCCATGTTCACGCCTCAGACATCTTTCTCTGAACATACCACATTGATGACCACTTATGTAAGAATATTCCCTAGCCACAAAGCTGCCCTCCACCAGATTACTCATTTACTTAAACACTTACATATCAACCTCTTTTTATTAGTCAGCATTTCTAGCCGACAAAACTTCATTCCAGCAAGTGTCAGTGGGAGCAGCTCTTCTCAAGAGAATTATCATATCAGGCTGGTATAGAACTTAGACCTACAACTGAATTTCAGATAGAATCTTCTCTTGCTCCCTGCAGTCCTTCCCAGAAAGCAGAAAAATAACCTTCACAACTTAATTGGGAGGCTAGAGGCATGGCTCAGCAGTTAAGCCCATGTCAATCACTGCAATGTTTCACAACCACCTGTAAATTCAGCTCCAGGCTGACTGAATGTATGTGCACATGTGCATGGATGCACATAGACAGACAGACAAATGACAGGCAGACACACACACACACACACTAATATAAATCTTTAAAGAAGAAGAAGAAGAAGAAGGAGAAGAAGAAGAAGAAGAAGAAGAAGAAGAAGAAGAAGAAGAAGAAGAAGAAGAAGAAGAAGAAGAAGAAGAAGAAGAAGAAGAAGAAGAACATCATTGGTACAGTATGCATTCCAGTGAAACAAGGAGGGGAGCCTTCACTTAGAATTCTCTGAGTGTCAAGACCATAAATTTTGGATTCAGACCCAGTTTCCCAGAGTATTTCCTCACTTGCCCTGTCTCCTTGAGGTCCTGCACCCTTGCAGTCTGTTACCTTTCTGCATAATATATTTTCTTTTTTTTCATTCCCCCTTCTTGTTCTCTTATTAATCTTCCATATCTTAAAGTATGAAACGCTTCCTGATATAAAGTAATACCTCCGCTGATCTCCCTGATTGGACACGGTCTTGTAGAGATTTTGAGTGTTCTCAGCTTCTCTTAACTGTTAACTCTTAACTGTAGTTGCTATGCCATGCCTCTCTGTACTTTTGTGGGTCTTTGGGTGTTTTGTTTGTTATTTAATAGGGTTAGATACCGGGATTCTCATTCCAGGCCATCAGGCCTGGTCCATGTCCATAAACTGATGTTTCATACATACAAGGTGAAAGATAGACAAAAAGATGTGGCATCCGAGCCCAGCGGTGGGTGGTGGCACACATCTTTAATCCCAGCACTTGGGAGGCAGAGGCAGGTGGATTTCTGAGTTTGAGGCCAGCCTGGTCTACAAAGTGAGTTCCAGGACAGCCAGGACTGTACAGAGAAACCCTGTCTCGGGAAAAAAAAAATGTGGCATCCGTCTTAGTTTTTACTGTCAGTCTGAGCTAACATAGTCATCTACCAGGAGAGTCTTAATTGAGGAATTACCTAAATCTCATTGACTGTGGACATATTTGAGTTCTTGTCATGATTAATAATTAGTGTAGAAGGGTGCAGTCCCCTGTAGGTGGCACCATCCTTAGGCATGTGTCCTAGGCTTTATAAGAAAGTTTGAGTACAAGCCAACTAGCAGTGTTCTGCTATGGGTTCTACTTCAAGTTCCTGCCCTGATCCCCCTCAGTGATGGATTATGATAGTGAAGTATAGTCCAGATAAACCATTGTCTCTCAAAATTGTCTTTGATCAGTGTGTTTTATCACAACCAACAGAAAGGAATCCAGAACATCATTAGAGCAAATTAAAGGTCCTGTCTGGAGTCCCTCACATTTAAAGCATGGATGAGGCAGGCACTTCTGATTGGTGGTTACAGGTGACCAGTCCTGTAGGGTGGTAATGTGCTGTAGGTGATGGGGTGAAGTCAAACCTGGGGTGCAAGATTATGGAGACACACCCGTGACCTATGTAGAAGACAAAGTGTGGAACTCTAGTTGCTGGGATTAGCACTCAACATTCCCACCAGTACTACTTTCAAATGGCTGATTATAGAAGCTGTATAACCTGATGGGAGGTGGGAGCAAGGAGAGGCAACTTAGTTCGAGGTGAATGATAATCACTAACTATGAAAATGAAACTTTCTTTATACTTCCTCTTGTAGAATGGTAAAATCATTGCAAAGATTCAGGGTGCAAATGCTCCACTTATCAATAGAAAAGTCATTACCTTGATAGATGAAGAGAGGAAAATTGTAGCAGGTGAAATGGATCGTCCTCAGGTAATATTCCTGTGAATGGCTAGTATAATGTCTTAAATGCACTGTATTTTATATTCTCGCAAGGTATTTTCTCTAGCTCTATGTGCTAGGGCACTTTATGTCACTGTGATAAAATACCCAACATAGTCAGCTCTTAAAGAAGATTGGGTTCCGACTACTGGTGGCATTTCATGGTCTTCCTTCCCTTCCTGATGCTCTAGGGCTGTAGCAAGCTAGCGCACCATGGCAGGCAGTTTGTAGAAGACCAAGTTGCTTAACTCACGGAGGGCCAAGAAGTGAAAAAGAAAGAGGAGAGGAAGAGATCTTTCAGGGCCGTGTCCTAAGTGAACTATATTGTTCCACTTAGGGTTTACTTTAACATTTTCCACAACCTCCCAGTAGTATCACAGAATGGGGCTTCATCCTCTGACACAAGAGCCTTCGCTTCTTGTGAAGTGTAACATTCTCTAACTAGCAAGGTGCTGGATGCATGGGCCAATATAAAACAAAGGGGTCTTTGTGTTTTACACTCTATCCCCCTGCCTTTTGTTTACTAGAAACAACGTTTCTAGACACTCTTCTACTGTTACACTAAAGTAACTGTTTTACTTTCCTTTCTCTTTCACAGTATGTTGAAATTCCACTAGTAGATGCAATCGATGAAGAATATGGGGAAGTACAGTATGAAAGTGCTGGTAAGTAACAATGTAACAGAGTCGAGCTACTGTATCTGCACACACTCCTTCACTACACTACCATAGCAACAAAGAGCTGCTTTATCAGTGTAGTCAGTACAGGGCTGTTCCAATTCACAATGGCTCAGACACTGCAAGACATGGCACCTTTTTTTTGTTTGTTTGTTTCTCTTGCCTCATCTTCTGGATAAAGACCCTTC
Source organism: Mus musculus (assembly GCF_000001635.26). Taxonomy (NCBI): domain Eukaryota; kingdom Metazoa; phylum Chordata; class Mammalia; order Rodentia; family Muridae; genus Mus; species Mus musculus. The sequence continues at coordinate 19,689,974 of NC_000079.6, read as the reverse complement.
AAAGCTTACCCAGGGTTGTGCTCCTATCTCCTGCAACTGATCTGGGCAGCTAGTTTCTAGTTCATCACCTCCTAACTTTGTTAAAGTTAATTTCTCCTCTGAATTAAGTAGCTTCTACTTACATCTCAGTTGAAAATTCCATGCCTTTACTGGATTCTCTATGTGTTTGTGTGTGTATCTGTTCTACTGTGTGCATGTATTCATATGCTTGTACTATACTCTTGAGCACATATGCACATATCTTTACTTCCTAAGGGACAGTAAAGGAAAAGAGTTACTTACACCCTGTGATCTGATGTGACAGTTAGTGTTAACTGTCAATTTGACAGAATCTAGAATCACCCAGGGCAGAAGTGCCCGTGCAGGATTCCCTTGATCGGGTTCTTTAACATTTTCTTCCGAGGAGGGAAGATCACTTGTAGGTAATGCGGACCCTGAAGTGCCTAAGAGGGTACCAGTAGCTGAGCGTCCGTGTTCATTCCTCACACTGTGCCTCTCAACTGTAGTGTGATGTGACCGCATGCCACCTTGACTTCCCCACCATGAGAGCCGGTTTGCTTGATCTGTGAGGCAAAACAAACCCTTTTTGCTGGAAGTTGCTTCTGTCTGGTCTTTTATCACAGTAACAGGAGAGGTAACCAAGACACAAGAAGTCTGTGCTAAGAGAGTACTTCTTAGATAGTAACTCTGTTGGTTCGTCATTTGTATTTGCACAGTGCATAGCTGAAGCTTCAGTCATTGTTAATGCTGAATGGTGGGAACCCCGGGTGGAATTCTAATGTGTGAGAATTATTTCAAAACTACATACCTATATGTATATATATATATGTGTGTGTGTGTGTGTCCTTAAAGCCCAGACATTACCAATTCATATATCTATTACTAGACCTTTCATTATCCTATATCTGAACAACAACAACAACAATAATAATAATAATTTTTTGATTTTCTCTTAGCGGAAGTTTACAATATGGCAATTATCAAACCTGATGCTGTACTCATGAGAAAAAATATAGAAGTTAGGGAAAAAGTAAGTAATATTTATCAAAGGTTGTTTAAATTTATTACAAAATAATAGGATAAAATAGAACTGAATTGCTACTCCCAGTTCTCGCTAAAGGAGTTTGATTATTCTGTCTTACAAAGATCCCATCTATTCCTGTATCTTCCTTGTATTAATTTCTTTACTGCCATCACCCTGCAGAAATTGTCAGGATTTTAGATGTTATAAATGTTCTTTTTGTTTAGCTATTAGTAGTACAATGTTGCTGTAAACACACATAAGCTTCTTTGCCTTGTCCATGGTACTCTTCAATACATGATAGTTTAAAAATTAATTCAGTGCTTTCTTTTCGACCCAACACACACACACACACACACACACACACACACACACACACACACACACACACACACACACACACGAGAGAGAGAGAGATTATAATATGCATTATATAGTAAAATTATAATACAATTATTTACAAAACAGAAAACCCCGTGATAACTATAGGATATAATTAGTGACTACTGCCTTTTTTCCAGTATCTCTGTTTGGTATCTTAAAGAGTACATTGTACTGATATTGTTTCTCCTGTTTGGTTGGGTTTCCTTTCTAATTTTCTTTTAGTAATAATGCAATAAGGTATTGCAGAGCTTTTGTGCATCCCACCAGCAGATCAATAAGACAAGGCGACTTTTATAGTTTGATATTTTAGGCCTTTCACTGGGGCAGACACTCAGATAGCTTATCTAGAATTATCTTAGCTTTTCCACCATGTGGCTAGCTCTCTACCTCTCTGATCTCCGTTGGTCTCCATTCCCTTCTGGATCTGCTTCCAATCTCTTCTGTCTTCTTGCCTCACCCGTGCCACTCTCTCTGCCCCCTACTTCCTGCCCAAAGCTCTTGCCTGTCAGTTCCTTATTGCAACTATTCAGAAATGAAATCATCTCTGCTACATCTCTAGACTGCCTTAGGAACGTGAGGAAGGACAATTACTTACCAAACAGAAAACCTGGTGATGGGCCATAGACACAAGACCAAAATCCTGCCAGCACTGCACTCTGTGTCAGTACAAGTTGAGTCATACATACAGTATATTATATAGTTAATATAACCTTAAATTTCTATCAATATGTAAAAATCAACGCGAATGTAAAATATTTGAGACTTACTGCTTTCTAGTCTGAAAGTAATTACAATAGCCCACCCTTGTTTTTCCTATCAAGGGAATACAATAATCAACCTTCTTATCCCCACTTCTTATTCTTTCATCCATCTAGATAGGAGACAAAGGATAGAGGGGAGACAGACAAGGAGACAAAGAAATCCCTGAAGCTCATCTCCTTTACTTTGTTTGTCCCTGACCAAGACTAATAACAACTTGTAACCAACTCCCCCTAAATAACAACTATCCACAGCCCATTATACAACCAAACACACCCACTCCACCACTCAAGAATGGGTACATCATGGCTCTTAAACTGATTCTTACTGTCTTGGATGGAAAAGTAACTTTCAGGGATCCTAAAAAAATTGGGACACTGACCAAGTCCTGGAATATCTAGGCTCTGTGAGATCATCTTGGACTCGGAAAATGCAGGGCTTAGGTGAAGTCCTGGCTGAAGCAGTCTATGAGGTGGTACCACCTGGGGCTAGCCACTTTGAAGGTGTCCTGGATGCAATTTTCGAGGAAACAGCAATTGAGGCAATCTGTAAAGCTGGACCACCCGGGCTACTTGTTTTGTCTTCATTGATGTCTGGTCTGGGTCTTCGGTGAACACACAAAGTTTTAAAATGAATATTGTAAGGATGTTTTTATATTAACACATGTATGGAATGTGCGGTGTGCACAAATCAGCTAGTGATGATTCTCTGCTCTGTGTCTGAGAGGGTGAAAGGCATCTGTCAGGCTCTATAAGTCTACGAGGTCTGAATAACCAAGCTGGAATGTACATCTCTATCCATGCCATGTGACAGGAGGCCATACAATGATAGTCTATGAGGAGCGGGAAACCAGAACAGATTTGTTGACTGATCCTGAAGCATTCACATCTCAGCTGGCCTCTGAGCTGTCCCCATGTAAGGGGAACAGCATTTGTGTCACTGTTCTATTGTTCTTCTTGGTCTCTTCTTCCACATCATCAGCCAAGATTTTCAGGATTTCTTCCATGGTCAAATCTAATCTTAATTAACTCTGAAGGAATTTCTATCTTTTTGATTCCTGTCAAAATAAAACGTTCTTCTCCTCAACACATCCTGACTTCCATTCTGAGACAAACACGTCCTTAAAGTCTAAAGGATGATTTAATTCATCAATGACTTTTCTGTAAATCTAGTTCATATCCCAGATAATTAATAAAATCTCTTGGTATTTTTTCAAGAACAATTTGTAATAACCAGCAGGGCAAAGTTTTCTGAACGTTGTCAAACAATTTTTTAAGGTATCTGCATCTGAATGGGCCAGTAAGATATCACCCATATAGTGATAATTTATAGATTAAGAAAACTGTTTAAAAATTGTTTCTAAGAGCTGTTGTACAAAATATTAACAACAGAAGGGACTCTTTAACATTCCTGAAGACCCTACATTGGTATCTCTTAGTTTATTTTTCATGATTAAATATGGCACAGTGAAAACAAATCTTTGCCTTATTTCATAATGGATATTGAGGAAAGGCAATGTTTAAATCAATTACTATAATAGGCCATAGGTAAAAAAGAATTAAGGGGCTCTAGGTGGTAAGAAACCCACAGGCCAAATTGCTTTATTGGTTGCTCTGAGATCTATCAGCATTCTCAATCTTCCAGATTTCTTTTCAATGACAAATATAAGAGAACTCCAAAGACTGCTAGACTCTTCTATATGTTGAGCCTCCAGCTTCTCTTCAACCAGATATTCTAGAGCCTGTAACATTTAAGGAATATACCCACACAAGCTTGTTAGATAACCATTTTAATGGTAAAGTAGTTGGTACTCTGTCAGCAGTGGCCTTCCATATAAATTCGGAGAGCCACCTTCTGCGGTGGACAGTCTGGATGGTCTGTAACTGGTTTTGATAATATTATTCAAAACCGTCATTAAGATCATCTCCTATTGGATGGCTTATCCCTGAAGTTGGAGGAATGCTAATCTGTGTTTCCCACTGCTGCAATAGATGCTCCTCTAAGCATTCATGGCCATGTCTACCACATATGGCCTCGACCTTCCTATCTGACCTTCTGGTCTTGTACATTTAATCCATGTTAGACAGTTGTTTTTCCTGAGTCACTGTCTCAATCAATAGGAGCTGTGTAGATACCTTTTGAGAGTTGGATTCCAAGAAACTTGTGGAATTATTATTATATCTGTTTTAGTATTCACTAGACCTTCCATCTCAATTTCATCTAATTGTAAATTCAACTTTGGTCTCTGATAATTTATAGTAATTTCTCAACATACCAGCTTTCTGGAATCTTTGGAATTTCTTGTTCTGTCTGTCAGAACTGCTCTATCTCTGTTAAATGCTGCTTGTCTTGTCAGGCATTATTTTTTCTAGTTGCTTTCTAGCACAGTCTCTCCTTGGTCAACATGGAATTAACTAGTGGCTTATGTTATTTTTTTGTCAGGGCCTGAACAAAATCCCTTAGGAAGATTTCCAACAATAAAGAGTTGCCTTGTAAACCTCTAGAAGGAGGTCTACTCCTTCCATATCTTTTACATATCCCAGGAAGCTTTCTCCCTGAATTTGCACTATAGAAAATTGTATCTTTAAGAAGTGTTTAGTGTTTAGTGTTTAGTTTAAGGTGAGATGGCTCAGCAGTTAAAAGTGCCGACTGCTCTTCCAAAGGTCTTTAGTTCAAATCCCAGCAACCACATGGTGGCTCACAACCATCAGTAAGGAAATCTGATGCCTTCTTCTGGAGTGTCTGAAGACAGCTACAGTGTACTTACATATAATAAATAAATAAATATTAAAAAAAAGAAGAAGTGTTTGTCTACAGTCCTTTAGCAAACAATCTGGTCTCCCATAGCCAAAGCACTGGACACCCTGAGCTCTCATACCCTCTACCTGTCCAATCATAACTGAATTGTAAGTATTGGATCCAACATTTACAGTACTTTTAACCCATTCATAAATAGGTAAAAATCTGGCCCTTTAGGGTATAATTTTCAGCTTTTTTTTACACTCAGAGCTAGAATTCTCAAAAGCTAAAAATTCCAGTAAAGTTTCTGTAGTATTTGGATATTGTATTGCTCTACTTACAGATGAATTTAATCTTTGTAAAAAGTCAGTAAAAGGTTCGTCTGAACCTTGGAATATCTTTGTAAATGATGCATATTGTTTTCCCTATTGTTCAACTGTGTCCCAAGCACTTAAAGCTACTATATGACATTGCTCCAAGTGATATCATTAAACATACTCTGCACTCTTAATTCAGCATATTGACCTTCACCTAGCACCTGATCCTTGACAATATTAATGCCTCTAGTCCAATTACATTTCTCAGTAGCTGAAGCCTCATCTTTCCACCATGTTAGTCATTGTAGTTGAGGGCTAGCTTTTAGATTGCTGACATTAAATCTGTCTGATCTTTTGGAATTATATGGCTTGCGTGGCCCAATTATTAAGTATCTGCTTCACATATGGAGAATGCATGCCATAGGCCATTGTTGCTTCTTTAAATCTTTTAGATATAGCACTATTATAGGCTTCTACCTAAATCCTTCATAGCCTTGTGGCTTTATCTCATCTGGAGCTATTTTCTTACTGTAACTAGAAAAATCATTGTAGGCTTTCTAATGGGCCTAGACTGCTATCTGCAATCATGCCACAAGGTGGTGGTGTAGGCTGTAGATTGGATTTTTCTGACCTATGAGAAAACTGGATTCTATAATTTTTGTTCTATTACCTTTAATCTAGCATTCCATCTCTTAGTCTTTTCCTCGTCAGAGTCTGCTTTATTTCCACCTTAGAGAGGATATAGAAAACTATAACTATTATTGAACAAGTTATAATCATTTCCAGGCTGAGAGTCAAAACAAAATTATATGAGGTCCAAAGTGCCTTAGTGTTTTCCATATTTTTAACACAAACATATTTTCTTGTTTAATCTCTGTAGCTCTCTCCTTTCTTCAGAGACTTCACCTTGTTATTAAATATTTTCTTGGACTGTTTATAGTCCATTTCTTTCCTTTCTTCAGAATCAAAACGATTCTACCTACTTTTTCTTTTGCTTCTTTTAAACTTAGTATTTATTTCCATATCTAAGTATCTCTAAATGCTCTCCTTTGCTAACTGCACATTTGTGCACACATTACCAGTTCAGAGGTCTGCTAGCATTTGCTGGAGTCGCTCTGAGTTTCAGAAAGGTGCTCCTTGCTTATGCTATCTAGATCTGATTTCAGGTCCCCGCTGGCCACCTTTGGCTCTGGAAAGCAGCAGCCAGCTCTTCTGCAGGCAGCATACTGCGACATGCCGGGAGACAGAACCCTACTGCAGCTAGCTTGCTGGCAGCTGTGGGTAAAGTTGCTTCACAGTCAGTGTGAGGTCTCTAGGAAACCATCCAACAATTGCTCCTCTATCTGGGGCCTCTCCTTTGTCTCCCTTGTCTGGAATTTTTGGCCTAATGCCTGAATCAAGTGCCTAAACTTGGATTTATGCCATACTTTGGTGTGCCAAATATTGTGGGACGTTCATGGATCCCACCTTGGTTCAATATGACACAGAGACTTTTATATAAAGTTTTAGGCCTTTCACTGGGGCTGACTCTCAGCTAGTTCGTCTAAACATATCTTAATTTTTTTGCTACGTGGCTAGCTTTTTACCTCTCTGCTCCACTTGGCTCTCTCTTCCCTTCTGTGTTTGTTGCAAATCTCTCATGTCTGCTTGCCTGCCATGCACCACTCTCCTCTGCCCTGAAGTCTCACAAGTACTTCCTGCCCAAGCTACTTTGCCATTAGCTCTTTATTACAACCAATGAGCAGCAAGACGGCCTCTAATACATCTCTGAATTGGCTTAGGCAGGCGTACTACAGAGCAATTGTGATCAAAACTGCATGGTACTGGTATAGTGACAGACAAGTAGACCAATGGAACAGAATTGAAGACCCAGAGATGAATCCACACACCTATGGTCACTTGATCTTTGACAAGGGAGCTAAAACCATCCAGTGGAAAAAAAGACAGCATTTTCAACAAATGGTGCTGGCACAACTGGCTGTTATCATGTAGAAGAATGCGAATTGATCCATTTCTATCTCCTTGTACTAAGGTCAAATCTAAGTGGATTAAGGAACTCCACATAAAACCAGAGACACTGAAACTTATAGAGGAGAAAGTAGGGAAAAGCCTTGAAGATATGGGTACAGGGGGAAAATTCCTGAATAGAACAGCAATGGCTTGTGCTGTAAGATCAAGAATCGATAAATGGGACCTCATAAAATTGCAAAGCTTCTGCAAAGCAAAAGACACCGTCAATAAGATAAAAAGGCCACCAACATATTGGGAAAGGATCTTTACCTATCCCAAATCGGATAGGGGACTAATATCCAATATATATAAAGAACTCAAGAAGGTGGACTCCAGAAAATCAAATAACCCCATTAAAAAATGGGGCTCAGAGCTGAACAAAGAATTCTCACCTGAGGAATACCGAATGGCAGAGAAGCACCTGAAAAAATGTTCAACATCCTTAATCATCAGGGAAATGCAAATCAAAACAACACTGAGATTCCACTTCACTCCAGTCAGAATGGCTAAGATCAAAAACTCAGGTGACAGCAGATGCTGGCGAGGATGTGGAGAAAGGGGAACACTCCTCCATTGTTGGTGGGATTGCAAGCTTGTACAACCACTCTGGAAATCAGTCTGGCGGTTCCTCAGAAAATTGGAAATAGTACTACCGGAGGATCCTGCAATACCTCTCCTGGGCATATATCCAGAAGATGTCCCAACCGGTAAGAAGAACACATGCTCCACTATGTTCATAGCAGCCTTATTTATAATAGCCAGAAGCTGGAAAGAACCCAGATGCCCCTCAACAGAGGAATGGATACAGAAAATGTGGTACATTTACACAATGGAATACTACTCAGCTATTAAAAAAATGAATTTATGAAATTCCTAGGCAAATGGATGGACCTGGAGGGTATCATCCTGAGTGAAGTAACCCAATCACAAAGGAACTCGCACAATATGTACTCACTGATAAGTAGATATTAGCCCAGTAACTTAGGATACCCAAGATATAAGATACAACTTGCCAAACGCATGAAATTCAAGAAGAACGAAGACCAAAGTGTGGACACTCTACCCTTTCTTAGAAATGGGAACAAAATACCCATAGAAGGAGTTACAGAGACAAAATTTGGAGCTGTGACGAAAGGATGGACCATCTAGTGATTGCCATATGCAGGGATCCATCCCATAATCAGCTTCCAAATGCTGACATCATTGCATACACTAGCAAGATTTTGCTGAAAGGACCCAGATATAGCTCTCTCTTGTGAGACTATGCCGGGGCCTAGCAAACACAGAAGTGGATGATCACAGTCAGCTATTGGATGGGTCACACGGCCCCTTATGGAGGAGCTAGAGAAATTACCCAAGGAGCTAAAGGGAACTGCAACCCTATAGGTGGAACAACAATATGAACTAACCAGTACCCGGGAGCTCTTGTCTTTAGCTGCATATGTATCAAAAGATGGCCTAGTCGGTCATCACTGCAAAGAGAGGCCCATTGGACTTGCAAACTTTATATTCCCCAGTACAGGGGAACACCAGGGCCAAAAAGGGGCAGTGGGTGGGTAGGGGATTGGGGGGGGGGTGGGTATGGGGGACCTTTGGGATAGCATTGAAAATGTAAACGAGGAAAATACCTAATTAAAAAAAAAAAAGAAAAGAAAGTGTCAGCCAAATAAATGTGGCCTTTAGCTATACTCAACTGATGCAGTAAACATGAAGTATACATGGCTTCAGATGCTATGCCAATATACTGTTTATAGTATACTTTTATAAGTAGATTTGTCACACAGAAAAACAATGTTAAAAGCATAGTGTAATAAACACATATTTCTTTAGTGCGGTCAAAAAAAAAAAAAAAAAAAAAAAAAAAAGAAGACCCGGCCATGGGCCATAGAAATAACAATATCAAAATCCTACCAGCACTACACTCTCTGTCAGTACAGAATTAACAGTACAAAACACAGAGACAAGCCTTCATACGAAGTAAAGAAAGGTGATACCAACAATGTTTCCCCTGGTTTCTTGGCAGGTTTGTCATCAGTGTAGAGCAACACTGCTGATTTTTATGTTGACTTTGCACACTATGTCTTCGATGAAATTTGTCAGCTCTTAATTTTCTGGTAGAGTACACAAGGTTGTTTAAGGTCACAGGGTCTTGCTATTTACATGGCTTCCTCCCTATTTGTATCCCTTCTGTTTCTTTCATGTGTCTTCTTTATGTAAGATTTCTAGCCGTAGATGGCAAGCACCACAGAGGAGAGGTAATGGATATCCTTGTATCATTGCAGAGTTTAAGAGGTGATTTTTACTCTCTCTGTGGCCGGCATACTGTTGGCTGTAGGCTCATCCTTATGCTTGGGTGTGCTCCTTCGATCTTCAGTTTCTTCAGGGCTTTTCTTACTAAAGGATTTTCCACTTTGTCTAAACTTTCTCTGCTCTGATGGAAGTGATCATGTGTAGCTTGTCTTCTATTTATGTGCTAAATTACACTTCTAGATTTGTGTCCATAAAATAAAACTTGTATCCTCCAGTGAAATCAACTTGATCATGATGTACGTTTTCATAAAATACTTTTGAATTCTGTTTGAAGACTTTGATGGAGCATCTTTTGCTTATGTTCACTGGGGAAATTGCTCTATCGGCTTGTTTCAGTGTGGTATCCGTATCCTGCTTTGCTATCAGGGTGATGCAGGCTTCAGGAGTTATTTACTAATAACTCCTTCCTTTTCTATTTTATGGAATAGTTTGAGAAACATTAATATTTGCTCTTCTTTAAAGGTTTGGCAGAATGTAACAGTGAATTCATCTGGATGTGAACTTGTATTTTTGAGAGGTTTGTGTATTCCTGCTTCAACCTTACTGACTTATAGCTCCATCTAAGTTGTTTGTGTCTTCTTGATTGAAGTTTTGCATGTAATACATACTGTCTTAGTTAGGGTTTCCATTGCTGTGAAGAGACACCATGACCAAGGCAACTCTTATAAGTATAACATTTAATTGGGGCTGGCTTACAGGTTTAGAGGGTCAGTCATTATCATCAAGGCAGGAACCATGGGGCTGGAGGAGCTACGAGTTCTATATTTTGTTCAAAAGGCAAGCAAAAGACTAGTTTCCAGGCAACTAGGCAGAGTTTTGCCAAGCCTTCCCCCACAGTGACACACTTCCTCTCAAAGGCCACTCCTCCTAATAGTGCCACTCCCTGGACCAAGCATATTCAAACCACCACACATACATAGAAGGTTAATAATTTCTTCTAGAATTCCCCCTTTTTGAAACATAAATTTTCAAAGTACTTACTTATCCTTCTCTGTATTAAATTCCCCCATCACCATCTCTTATTTACTACTTTAGGTCTTCTTTCTCTTAATTATTTTCACAAGATATTTCCCCATCTTACTTTATCGAAGAACTGAATCTTTGTTTGATTGATTCTATATTTTGTTGTTTTAGTCTTTAATACCTAACCTGATCCTTATTATTTCTTACTAACATTAAGATTCTGCTTGAGGTGCAACTATGAGTTATTTTCTTGAGAATTCTCAGGTACTTCTTTTCCTCCCTGCATCAGGTACTTGTCATGCACGAATTCATAGCTACAAAACTTCCTCCAACGCCTGTCCTAGCTATATCCCAAAGGAGTTGGTACATTTTGCTTTCATCATTAGTTTCCAGAGACGTTTAAATTCCCTGTTAGGTTCTTTCAGTGACTCACTAGCATTCAAGGGTGTATTGTTTAATCTCAATGAAATTATGTAGTTTTTATGTTATGGGTTTTTATTTTAGTAGGACCATAATCAGGTAAAATACAGAGAGTTTCATTTTTAATGTTTGATAAGTCTTGATTTACAGCCTAGGATGTGTTCTATTTAGATACAATTCCCTGTACTGCTGAAAATAATGTGTTTTGTATCTTCAAATGGAAAATTCTTTATCTGTCTGTTACATATATGTTTACTTTGAGGTTACATTGTTAATTTTCAGTTTGGATGAGGAATCTGAAATTGAGAGTGGAGTGTTGAAGTTACTATCATACCTTTGAACTCCATTAGTGTGTGTTCCATAATATTTGTGGCTGAGCATTTGATACACACACACACACACACACACACACACACACACATATATTATATATATATACATATGTATTGGTGGCCATCTTAGATACATAGTGTCTTTAAGAAATCTATTCTGACTAATTTTGGTTTGGCATATACCTTACCAGATATCTAGATTGCTATGTCAAGTTGTTTCCAGTTTCTGTTTGCTTGATAGATCATTTCTCATCATTTGAGTCTTATTCTTTAGATGTCTTTAGTGGTGAGGTGTATTTCCTGAAGACAACGTAGTATGGAATCTATGGTTTCATTTGAGTTAGCCTTCAAAAATAGAAACATGGGAACAAAAGAAGCTAAACTAAATTTGAGCATAGTTAAGAAGTTATTTTAAATGTCTATCTTATGGATAATTCAGAAAGTGTATATATGCTTTAATATATTTATATACATGAATATACATAGGGTTTTGGAATTGTACTTTTATTTTCCTCATTCTTTTATGTTAGCATTTCAAATTTTGAGGCAGTCCACTCTAATAAAAATGTTGTGAAATCTTTGAAATTTTAAAAATATGGATATCTAGAGAGTATCAAAGGATAGTCTTTATGCATTTCTGAGCCACTTTAAACCATGTGGATTTTCTTGTGGCCTTTACCTGAAAATATTAAAATCTAGGTAGTTCAGTGAGTTCTTATGAAAATAGCTCTAATTTTCTTTTACATGTTTTCTTTTGTCATGTTTGCTTCTGATCTGACCTGAATTGAAGATAGCCAAAGAAGGATTTGTTATAGAAATACAAGAAAACCTGATTCTCCCTGAAGAGGTAGTGAGGGAATTCTACACTCATATAGCAGACCAGGTAAGAAGCTTTTAAAAATACACTGTGTATATATTTACACACACACACACACACACACACACACACACACACACACACACTGAACTACAATGATTGGAATAAGTTTATATTTCTATTATAAAGTAGAAAACTGGTAATTCTAGCCAATTGAATAAATTTTGGTGTCTTGAAGATGTCCACAAATTGATGATGCCCAAGATGGTATCTCTGGGGACATCTTCAGTGGAAACAAGTGGAAACAAACATTCTGCAAGATTTCAATGGTTTGTTTTGTTGAAGACTGGAAGTGATTAGCCAGTCTTCTCCTATCAATTTTCAGCCTTAGCATATATGTATGTATGTTTATACATACATATATATGGTTTTTGGAATTGTGCTTTTATTTTCCTTTCCTTATTTTAGCATTTCAAATTTTGAGTCAGTCTACTCTAATAAAAAATATTGTGAAATCTTTGAAGTTTTAAAAGTACAGATATCGAGGAAATATGCATGTAATTGCATCTGGTATGCAGGAATTCTGTAAGCCACTCTTTATCTGAATCATTTCTCTGAGGCTGTAATCCAGCAAGGTTTTTTTTCCTTGGAGGAACATGGTATAATGTTTCAAAAAACATTTTGAAGTGGGTGTGTGACTTGGAAATCAGGAGACCTATCTTCAAAAAACACTCTTTCAATATGACGAGCAGTAAATATATATTTGAATTTAAATTCATTCAAACTAAATGACATTTAAAAATTGGAGTCTTATGTATAATATGCACATTTCAGGTCCTCAATAGCCATATCCAGGAATATTGTTAGGGAGTTCAGAGTATGTTACCCATAAGGAAAGTTCTACTAGTCAGCACTTTTAAACTGATCTACTGCTCTAGTTATCCAAGTTTCCGTGTGTGTGTGTGTGTGTGTGTGTGTGTGTGTGTGTAAAATTTTGCCAATTGTGTCACCAATATGTGTGTACTTTTATGAATTGCCACCCTAGGCAAGTTACCAGAAATTGTTTTGTTTGTCAGATTTCTCTCCGTGTGTTCAAATAAACCAGACAAAGTCACCGGAAAGGGAGGAGAGTTGTGTTTTGGTTCAGGATCTGAGACATCCATAGTGGCCTGAGCCATAACCTTGATGTCTGTGTTGAGACAGAACATCATATTCAGGAGATCATGGTTAACTAAAGCTGCTTACTTCCTGAAATGAGAAAACAAAAAGTGGTCGAGAGGAAATGCCAGGGTCCTAAAACTGCTTCAAGGTAATACCCAGTGGTTGTACAGCCTTCTGCCTAAGTGCTTCGTTGCTTTCGGTAACAGTCACATGGTGGTGACCAAGCCTTTAGTATATGGCCACTGGGAGACATCAGATCCAACTGTGACAATTACTGAATTAAAAACTTCGATATTGAGCATCAAAATCTCTCCGTCTGTGTCTGTCTCTGTTTCTGGCTCTCTCTGGCTCTCCTTTCTCTGTGTGTCATGTGTGTTAGTTCTTTGAGGATTTTGTACAATATGTTTTAATCATTTCCTTCCTTTCTCCTAACTCCTTCCAGATTTGCCCCAGCTTCCCCACCCACCCCGTTTTGTGTCCCTTTTAAAAAGACAAATAAAATAAAAGAAAAAAAAAAAGAAAAAAAGCAAGAAGAAAAGAGAAAAAGAAAAGGAAAAGAAAAGTCGTTAAGTTTGATTGTGACACCAGGCATAAGACCTGCTGAAGCTGAAGCCATACAAAGTTTGAGCATGGAGATGGGAGGAGGGCCCAAATTCCCCCTTTTAGCTAAGGAGCTATCAGCAGTAATTGTGCTACACTGTATTTAAAATAATTTTCTCCTGGATGTATATGTCTACTGTGCAAAAATGTCCCTGGAAGGAGAAGGTTTATAAGGACAGCATAACATGTGCTGATGACTACAAAAGGGGAGATTTCACTGTTTTTTGTTGTTTGTTTTGGTCTTTCACAGCGGCTGCTGTTGAAATGCAATTGCATCGGGAGCCTGAGGGAAAGTTTCTCATTTTCTTTTGTAGCCTGACTTTGAAGAGTTTGTCGTTTCTATGACAAATGGCCTCAGCTGTGTGCTCATTGTATCTCAAGAAGACTCCGAGGTTATTCAGGAAGAAACTCTCCCGCAGACTGATACAGAAGAAGAACCTGGCGTTTTGGAAGAGCCTCACGTTAGGTTTGCACCTGTGATGATAAAGAAGAAACGGGACAGGTAGCTAAGACAAGCCCTTTATCATCTAGAATGTGTTACTAAGTGATGACATATGATGCTCAGATGTCTCAAAACCTAATGTTTTTCTATAGGTACAAGTTTCCTTTTGGCCAACCTAGAATATTATATATTCAGAAAGTGGGGGGTTTCCTTGAATGTTTGTGACAAGAAAGTTAGAAACGGCATAACTTCCTTGCTTACTTTTCTAAGCCTGGCACCCAATCTGGCCTCATTCTCTCAGGCTTAGGGATATCAGAGCCATGCATTGCCTCAGCCAGCCCTGTCCATTCTCCTACTCCAACCATTTCCTTTTGTCTCCTAGGCTCTCTGTTTTGCTTCAGACATTTACTGGTATAAAATTGATGGTGACAAAATAAATCAATATTTTAGTCATCCATTTTTAAATATTTCAAAAGGAGCAAGCAGTTTTCAGAATGTTGGCTGTTTGTGATACTGTTTGTGACTTTTACTCAGTTAAAGACTAAGAGCCAGAGTTTGATACAAAATTCTTTCAGGACACACCTGAAGGAGTTTGGTGAGGAAGAAGTGGTTTTGATATTCGAGCCTGAAGGCCTTGTGGCTGGGTTGGCTGCTGCTCCGTGTCCCAGTGCTATTGCACTGTCTGACTGGGGTGCCCAAGAAATTTCCCCTTTCCATATAAACTGTGGGATTTTCTTGTGGTTTCTGGTTACTGCATTTTTTTAAATTTTTATTTATTTATTTTTTTAGGTAGCAGATAACTTTTAGCTTTGTTTTGCTGTTGTATTGCTGGGCCCAGAACCCAGAGTCTTCTGCATGCTACTTAAGCATTCTCCTTCTGTGCCAGGTTATGATGTCATTTAGTTTCAAGTTTTAAAGCAGGATAGAGCAAAACAAAAAGGAATTCAGTGGATGCCAAAGGGCTTTGGGAACAGTGGAAATTACATTCAGAGTGAAGTGTGGGCAGAAAGAAGCATTGTATTATGTTATTAAATTCTAAGTCATTCATTAACATAAAAACTTCAGACATAGCTTCTTACACCTTTAGCTCATAATAATCTTAGATTACACTTTGGGTTTTAACAGTTTGCAAGAGTATATGGACCGACAGCATATGTCTGATTACTGCGATGTCGAGGACGATGCGGTTAAGGTCTCTAAGCTCATTGACATATTATTCCCTGATTTTAAAACTATGAAAAGCACGAATGTACAAACGACGCTAGCATTACTGCATCCAGACATCTGTGAGGAAGAGAAAGGTAGGAAGAGAAGAAGAGGATAAGAATTTGGAGGGTAGGATCTGAATATTGATTCATCACTTTCTCAATAATATAAGGAATCTTTAGATGAAGAATTCACAAGGCATTGTCTAAGCCGTGACTTTGCTGGAGTCTATTTCAACACTGTCAATGCCTTAGAGGACACAAGGAGACTGGGCAACTATCGCATGTCTGCAGTGCCTTGGCACAGAGCTCTAGGAAAGTCAGATCACTAGTGTGGCTTGAATAAGATTTGGTACAGGGTCTATTTAATTTATAAAAATCAGAAGAAGATGGGAAAGCAAACATATTGGTACTCGCAATATTTTTATATGGTTGTTTGTTTTTCAGTACTGGGAACAGTGCCCAGGGTCTCACTTGTAGGTAAGCACACTGACACTGAATTATAGCCCCAAGCCCCATCCTTAAATGCTGGTCATTTAAAACCCCATCCCATCATCACACACCAGAGAAAATTCTCCAGAGTGAGAATGGAGGTTCTACATAGCATCATTCATTCATTCATTCATTCATTCATTCATTTATTGATTGTGCATTTATTCAGCTGAAAACATCATTGCACTTGCATGGGAATTTTGACACAATATCACATATATCATTATAGAACACTGTACTGTAATGCTAGCTCGAAGTGTATTTGGGATAGGTAAATTTCTTTTGTGGGGTATAGGGTGGGTAGCTCATCACATGCTAGACTCCAAATGCTTATTCTTGCCCTCTAGCTATCAGGAGGATCCCTCCCAAACTAAACTATAACAACCTTCTATATCTCTAGACATTGATTGCCAAATTCCCTGAACAGGACTGAGAATCATTGCTAGTGCATGTCATCTGCCTTGGAAGATACACAAACTCTCATTTTCCATCTGTGTGCCTCGATTTCTTTCGGTGTTTCTCCTCAGACAAGCAGGAATGTCCATGTGATGCTGAGCTGATGCTGTACAGTAGTGACATACCATATCTTAAGCAAAAGGTTCAGTTTCTATAACATTAGGTGCAAGGGTAACTATTGATGTGTTTTTGCAGGTTAAGGAAATGTCCATGTATTTCGTGGCTTAAGGCAAATGGATTTTGCTGTTGATGCTTATATTTTTATTTTATTTTGCACTGCTGGGGAGTAAGTCTGTCTTATTGTAAATTAGTGTTGTCACTTTGTAAACAATTTATTCTTTGTCTACAGCAATTACATATTTTTCTGTATTTGACAATATGGCAGATTAATTTTTTAACTTTTTTTAGTGTTTGTACTTTCTTTTATAATCATCTGTTTTGGGTGTCAAAATTTTTCTTAGCTTTTTATGCCTCTTTTTCTGTCTTCTTTTACTTTAAATGAGAATTTAAAGATTTTTTTCTTCTTTTAGCATATTGTGAGAAGCTAATTAATACTTCTCACCTCAAAGTTGGAGTGTGTATGGTAACAGGGTCTTTAAGAAAATTGTTCATGTTAAGTAAGACCAAAAAGGTCAGTCTCCATGGGAACCAATGTCATGACTCTCTACAGACAACACTGTTCTGATATGATGAGACACGACTAGTTGCTCCTCCCCACCCCACCCCACAGGACTGACCATAGGAGGTATGACCACAAGTCCGTAGGAGACGTATACAAATCCCTAAACCAAAAAGGGAGACCTTGGAAACATCAAATGTTCTAGCATCTGTATCTTGCACTTCTTTAAGAGCTTCGAAACCTATAAGAGAACACATTTCTGCTGTTAAATCCATCCAATCACGGGTGTGCTCTCACAGAAACTCAAACTGACCAGTGTACATTTCAAATATTCTCTGACAAGCACATTCTAGTGACTACTCTAAAGTCTGAAGTCTCTATGTCCACTTCGAAATAATACTGTGCTCATTTTTTTAATTTAAATTTATTTGTAATTTGTGTATATGAGAATTTTGCTGCCATGTCTGTTTGTGCACAACCTGTATGCCTGGTGCCAATGAAGGCCAGAAGAGGGCCTCAGACCTTCTGGAGTTACAGACAATTATGACCCAGCATGCTGGGAACTGAACCCTGGTCCTATGTATGAGCAGCAAATGCCCTTACCTGCCAAGCCACTCTCAAGTCTTGAGATAATACTATACATTTGATGGGTAGTTCAGATATCAGGCATTTCCCAGTATGTTCAGCCTACCACTTCCATCAGCAAATTCATGTCTCCAGCATAAGTGCACTATGCTAAATACTGACACTAAGTTGAGAACATGAAAAGGGATCTTATGTATGTTGTTACTACACCATCACTTTACTCTCTCACACCTTCTCCTTCACAATGTAGATGTACTTACATTTCTAAGACATTGTTTTGTTTTCCTTCATCCTGAAAGAATTCTTCAAACATTCTAACCAAGTCTGATCTACTGATGAGACATGTCCTCTTGGTGTTGTCAGAGAGTATCTTTATTTGTTCTTTACTTTTGATGCCTTTTGAATTCCACCAGATTCAGGATTCTAGGTAGGAGTATGATTTTCAGAACTTTAGTCTCTCCTTTCTTGCTGGCACAGTGTCCCAGGGAACAATGGTGTAGGTCTTATCCTAATCTGTAGGTAAGTTATTTTGGACCTTTCCTTGAGATTTTCTTGTTATGTTTGTTTTTCTACAGTTTGAAGACAGTATGCACAGGTGTAAATATTTTGAAATTTATCATATTCTGTTTTCTCCAACTTGCAATAATTAATTAAATAATTTTCAGCTATTATAATTTTCTCCCCCAGGCCCCCAGTTCTTTCTTTTTTTTTCTTTTGATACTGCCATTATGGGTTTGTTTCACTTTATAACTATTCAAGAGTTCTTATACATTATCTTCAGTTTCTTCATTTTTCTCATGTTTCAGTTTGGGGAGTTTTTATTAATGCATCATCTATTCACTGATTCATCTTTGCTTGTGGCAAAGGTACTAATTCTGGCGATCCTTTGATACTTTCAAGTTGAGTGTGTGTGTGTATGTGTGTGTGTGTGTGTGTGTGTGTGTGTGTGTGTGTGTGTGTAATTAGTTTACCTCATATGCCTATTCTTTTTCTCTTTATATTTCCCCACCTCTTTTCTCAATTACTTTGATTTTCTTTACTCTTAGTAAAAGCCAGACCAAATCACTAGTAGGAAGTGAGGCAGTCAGGGTTTTAGCTGTGGTTTTGTTGATGTGGTCAGGCGCTGGGCTGTGTTTAATACTTGTTCATGCAACGGGTACTTCAGCTTTTCTTTACTTTAGTTAGCTAGGTTTAGTTTAGTTAGGTTTCCCTAAAAACTCTTTAAGTGGCGTTTATGTCTGTATTTCTCACCTGGAAGCTAGTGCATGCAGGGGCCTTCTATTTATGCTCTTCTGGAAGAAGACTCATTTGATTGCCTTCCAATGAAAACGAACGTACAGAGACAAAGTTCGGAGCAGAGATGGAAGGAAGAGACTGCCCCACCTGGAGATCCATCCCATAAACAACCACCAAACACCACCAAACCCAGACTCTATTGCAGATGCCAACAAGATTTTGCTGACAGGAGCCTGATATAGCTGTCTCCTGAGAGGCTCTGCCAGTGCCTGTCTAACACAGAAGTGGATGCTCACAACAATCCATTGAACAGATCATAGGGTCCCTAATGAAGGAGCTAGAGAAAGTACCCAAGGAGCTGAAGAGGTCTGCAACCCTATAGGTGGAACAACAATATGAACTAACCAGAGCTCCCTGGGACTAAACCACCAATCAAAGAAAACACATAGTGGGATTCTTGTCTCTAGCTGCATATGTAGCAGAGGATGGGAGGAGAGCCCTTGGTCTTTTGAAGATTCTATGCCCCAGTGTGGGGGAATGCCAGGGCCAGGAAGGGGGAGTGGGTGGGTTGGGGAGCAGGGGGAGTGGGGAGGGAATAGGAGAATTTTATAGAGGAAACTAGGCAAGGGACTAGCATTTGAAATGAAAATAAAGAAAATATCTAATAAAAAAACAAATAACGCTGCTATGAACATAAAAATTCTCAAATAATAAATTTTTAAAAATTAAAATAAAATTCTAGAAAGTCCAAATGTTAAATAGTTCAAGAAGATAGCTAAGTATATTTGCTATATTGCTAAATTAAGATCATATAAACCTGTTTTGGATTTTGTTAAATCCATTATATAAATAATATGTCCATTTTGATGTATAAATAATATTTCATAATGCTTGAGTAAAGTTACCTTTACTCTTATCAAAAAAAGAGAGAGAGAGAGAAAGAGAGAGAGAGAATGTTCTGTTGAGCCTGAGTCCATGAACAGAACAACTCTAAGTTTTTGTTTTGTTTTGTTTTTGTTTTTGTTTTTGTTTTTGTTTTTGTTTTTTGTTTTTGTTTTTGTTTTGTTTGTTTGTGTTTTTTTTTTTTTTGGTTTTTCGAGACCGGGTTTCTCTGTGTAGCCCTGGCTGTCCTGGAACTCACTCTGTAGACCAGGCTGGCCTCGAACTCAGAAATCCGCCTGCCTCTGCCTCCCGAGTGCTGGGATTAAAGGCATGCCACCACGCCCAGCTTAAGTTTTTCTTAGACATAACCTTTCATTTATGTAGTAAAGGGAGGAGAGAGTGGGCTACAGTTATTTGGCCAGCCTTTCCCTAGATTGGGTAAGTCTATGATAAATTGGTTTCCTGTAAAAACCTGTCTTGTAATATTTTCTGGGTGTATTTCAAAATGATTGATTTTCCCTTGAGAATAATTTGATGTATTCAGTTTTCCTGTACCGCCTGCGGTCTAGTCTTCCTGTGGCCATCTCAGATATCAGCAGGAATGTTCCAGTGAGCACTGTGCACAAACATATTCAGAGATACAGCACTTACAAATAACATTTATACCACTGGTAATAAGTTATTAAACATTGCTTTATTTTAGCTGGGTGTGGTAGCTAATTCTAGAAATAGCAGTACTTTGGAACCCAAGGCAGGAAGATTATCATGAGTTCAAGGTTATCATGGGCTACAGAGTTAGACTCTGTCTCTCCTAATACAATGGCTCTACTCTATAATTAGTATTTTCTAATCTCTTATGTGTACGCATGTAGGGAATGATACAAAGGTCTCAAGTATTCACTACTACTGAAAGACTTCTCCTAAGCATTCTGTTTCCCTTAGTCCTTGATAGAGCAATTGCAGACAGAATAAGTGCTTATATCCAAGTCTAACTTGGTACATCAGTGGCTTTCATTAGCATTCATTATAGAATAGGCAACCCATATGTTATACCAAGAGAGGGTATCCTCCCAGAATTTCTTGACTACTTATAATAGAACCTTTTAGGAGAGTTATCTCATATATGATATGAATGTCATGGGCCTCCTGAGCATTATTAGACTTCTCTGCTCCCCAGGGGGATATTAGTAGACTAGGCTTTTGAGGGCCTTGTGTTGGTGACCACTGTGCTCTGATTCAGAGGCACCACTGGCTATGTCATATATGGAGGAGAGTGACATAGCTGGGGATCTTGAGAAGAGTCCACTCAGGCTGACTGTGGTAGGGGACAAACACAGTAATGTAAACGATAAAAGCATTTCTTGTCGTTCATTTTCATCACCTCTATTTCCTCAGAGAAATCAGAGCTCATTCTCTACATTTCCCACCAAAGCTTGTCAATCATTTGTATTATCATTTGGTCCCTCTACCAGTAATTAGCACAGAGTATATAGTCTTAAAAGCAAATTGAGTCTGAACATCTGTCTTTTAATTGCTGTACTTATGACCTTCAAATTAAATGTCATTATCAATTTAGAATCGTCTCTTTCCTCTTCCTTGCTTTCTTTTAGAATCTGCATGATTTTTAAGTGCCTCATTTTAATTTAACTGTGAGCGTGTATGCATAATTTATTGTGGGGCTTTTGTGGGATCCAGCCTGAGATTTAATTAAGACATGGAAACATTTATATAGTTTAAAGCTGTTTGCTTTTTACTGAGGAAGGCTCTAAGCTAGCTTCTAACTTTTGTTGTTGTTGTTGCTTGTTTGCTTCTGTTTTCTGTTTTTTATTACATATTTGATTTATTTACATTTCAAATGTTATCCTCTTTCCTAGTTTCCTCTCTGAAGATCACCTATCCCCTTCCCCCAAACCCTGCTCCCCAACCCACCCATTCCTGCTTCCTGGCCCTGGCATTTCCCTATACTGGGGCATAGAACCACCAACGGCCTCTCCTCCCTCTGATGACCGACTAGGCAATCCTTTGCTACATAGCTACATATGCAGCTAGAGACACTAGTCCTGCCATGTGTTTTCTTTGGTTGGCGGTTTAATCCCAGAGAGCTCTGGGGGTACTGGTTAATTCATATTGTTGTTCCTCCTATAGGGCTGCAAACCCCTTCAGCTCCTTGGGTATTTTCTCTAGCTCTTTCACTGTGAATCCTGTGCTCTGTCCAATGGATGACTGTGAGCATCCACTATGACCCAACAAAGAAAAACAGCTTCAGACCAATTTACCTTATGAATATTGATGCAAAATTACTCAATAAAATTCTTGCAAACTGAATTCAAGAACACATCAAAACGATCATCCATCATGATCCAGTAGGCTTTATCCTAGGGATACAGAGATGGTTCAATATATGGAAATCCATCAATGTAATCCACTATATAAATGAACTCAAAGACAAAAACCACATGATCATCTCATTAGACGCTGAGAAAGCATTTGACAAAATCCAACACCCCTTCATGATAAAAGTCTTGGAAAGATCAGGAATTCAAGGCCCAAACCTAAACATAATAAAAGCAATATATAGCAAACCAGTAGCCAACATCAAACTAAATGGAGAGAAACTTGAAGCAATCCCACTAAAATCAGGAACTAGACAAGGCTAACCACTGTCTCCCTACCTATTCAATACAGTACTTGAATTCCAAGCAAGAGCAATTTGACAAAAAAAGGAGATCAAGGGAATACAAATTGGAAAGGAAGAAGTCAAAATATCACTATTTGCAGATGCTATGATAGTATATATAAGTGAACCAAAAATTCTACCAGGGAACTCCTAAACCCGATAAACAACTTCAGTGAAGTAGCTGGATATAAAATTAACTCAAACAAATCAGTGGCCTTTCTCTACACAAAGGATAAACAGGCTGAAAAAGAAATTAGAGAAACAACACTCATCACAATGGTCACAGACAATATAAAATACCTTGGTGTGATTCTAACTAAGGAAGTGAAAGATCTGTATGATAAGAACTTCAAGTCTCTTCATGTTGTTATGTCTCCCTTTTCATTCCTGATTTTGTTAATTAGGATGCTTTCCCTGTGCCCTCTAGTGAGTCTGGCTAAGGGTTTATCTATCTTGCTGATTTTCTCAAAGAACCAGCTCCTCGATTGTTTGATTCTTTGAATAGTTCTTCTTGTTTCCACTTGGTTGATTTCACCCCTGAGTTTGATTATTTCCTGCCATCTGCTCCTCTTGGGTGAATTTGCTTCCTTTTTTCTAGAGCTTTTAGGTGTGTTGTCAAGCTGCTAATGTGTGCTCTCTCTACTTTCTTTTTGGAGGCACTCAGAGCTATGAGTTTTCCTCTTAGAAATGTTTCATTGTGTCCCATAAGTTTGGGTATGTTGTGGCTTCATTTTCATTAAACTCTAAAAAGTCTTTAATTTCTTTCTTTATTCCTTCCTTGACCAAGGTATCATTGAGAAGAGTGTTGTTCAGTTTCCGTGTGAATGTTAGCTTCCTATTATTTATTTTGTTATTGAAGATCAGCCTTAATCCATGTGATCTGATAGGATGCATGGGACAATTTCAATATTTTTGTATATGTTGAGGCTTGTTTTGTGTCCAATTATGTGGTCAATTTTGGAGAAGGTACCATGAGGTGCTGAGAAGAAGGTATATCCTTTTGTTTTAGGATAAAATGTTCTGTAGATATCTGTCAGGTCCATTTGTTTCATAACTTCTGTTCGTTCACTGTGTCCCTGTTTAGTTTCTGTTTCCATGATCTGTCCATTGGTGAAAGTGGTGTGTTGAAGTCTTCCACTATTATTGTGTGAGGTGCAATGTGTGCTTTGAGCTTTACTAAAGTTTCTTTAATGAATGTGGCCGCCCTTGCATTTGGAGCATAGATATTCAGGATTGAGAGTTCCTCTTGGAGGATTTTACCTTTGATGAGTATGAAGTGTCCCTCCTTATCTTTTTTGATAACTTTCAGTTGGAAGTTGATTTTTTTCGATATTAGAATGGCTACTCCAGCTTGTTTCTTCAGACCATTTGCTTGGAAAATTGTTTTCCAGCCTTTCACTCTGAGGTAGTGTCTGTCTTTTTCCTTGAGATGGGTTTCCTGTAAGCAGCAGAATGTTGGGTCCTGTTTGTGTAGCCAGTCTGTTAGTCTATGTCTTTTTATTGGGGAATTGAGTCCATTGATATTAAGAGATATTAAGGAAAAGTAATTGTTGCTTCCTTTTATTTTTGTTGTTAGAGTTGGCATTCTGTTCTTGTGGCTGTCTTCTGTTTGGTTTGTTGAGTGATTACTTTCTTGGTTGTTCTAGGGCGTGATTTCCGTCCTTGTATTGCTTCTTTTCTGTTATTATCCTTTGAAGGGTTGGATTCGTGGAAAGATAATGTGTGAATTTGGTTTTGTCGTGGAATACTTTGGTTTCTCCATTTATGGTAATTGAGAGTTTGGCTGGGTATAGTAGCCTGGGCTGGAATTTGTGTTCTCTTAGTGTCTGTATAACATCTGTCCAGGCTCTTCTGGCTTTCATAGTCTCTGGTGAAAAATCTGGTGTAATTCTGATAGGCTTGCCTTTATATGTTACTTGACCTTTTTCCCTTACTGCTTTTAGTATTCTATCTTTATTTAGTGCATTTGTTTTTCTGATTATTATGTGTTGGGAGGAATTACTTTTCTGGTCCAGTCTATTTGGAGTTCTGTAGGCTTCTTGTATGTTCATGGGCATCTCTTTCTTTAGATTTGGGAAGTTTATTCTATAATTTTGTTGAAAATATTTGCTGGTCCTTTGAGTTGAAAATCTTCATTATCATCCACTCCTATTATTCATAGGTTTGGTCTTCTCATTGTGTCCTGGATTTCCTGGATGTTTTGAGTTAGGATCTTTTTGCATTTTCCATTTTCTTTGATTGTTGTGCCGATGTTCTCTATGAAATCTTCTGCACCTGAGATTCTCTCTTCCATCTCTTGTATTCTATTGCTGATGCTCGCATCTATGGTTCCAGATTTCTTTCCTAGGGTTTCTATATCCAGCGTTGCCTCACTTTGGATTTTCTTTATTGTGCCTACTTCCCTTTTTAGGTCTTGGATGGTTTTATTCAATTCCATCACCTGTTTGGTTGTGTTTTCCTGCAATTCTTTAAGGGATTTTTGTGCTTCCTTTTTAATGTCTTCTACCTGTTTAGCAGTGTTCTCCTGTATTTCTTTAAGTGAGTTATTTAAGTCCTTCTTGGTGTCCTCTACCATCATCATGAGATATGCTTTTAAATCCAGGTCTAGCTTTTTGGGTGTGTTGGGGTGCCCTGGACTGGGCGAAGTGGGAATGCTGGGTTCTGATGATGGTGAGTGGTCCTGTTTTCTGTTAGTAAGATTCTCACATTTACCTTTTGCCATCTGGTAATCTCTGGCATTAGTTGTTATAGTTGTCTCTGTTTAGAGATTGTTCCTCTGGTGATTTTGTTACCCTCTATCAGCAGATCTGGGAGACTAGCTCTCTCCTCTGAGTTTCAGTGGTCAGAGCAGTCTCTGCAGGCAAGCTCTCCTCTTTCAGGGAAGGTGCACAGTTATCTTGCGTTTGGACCTCCTCCTGTCCGAAGATGAAGGCCTAAAACAGGATATTTCCCAGAAGCTGTGTTGCTTTGGCCTGTCACAGAAGCCGTTGTTTCAGTAGTCCACACTCTCACCTGTGTAGACTACTTTCTTCGGAGTCCTGAAACCAAGATGGCTTCCGCAGATCCTGAGGCAAAGGCCTCCCAGGCTGGGTGGACACCTGTCCTCTGGCCAGGAAGGTGGCCGGATGTGTGTAGCCTGAAAACGGCGCTGACCCAGAAGCTCTGTGGCTCTCGCCTGTCCCAGAAGCTGCTAGCCTCTGTAGTCCACACTCTCACCTGTGCAGACTGCCCGCCACTGAGTCCCGGAACTGAGATGGCTCCCGCGGAACCTGAGGCAGAAGTCTCCCGGACCGGGCAGACACCTGTCCTCTGGCCAGGAAGGTGGCTTGTTGTCTGGAGCCGAAAATGGCACCGCCTCAGAAGCTCTGTGGCTCTCGCCTGTCCCAGAAGCTGCCAACCTCTGTAGTCCACACCCTCACCTGCAGACTGCCCGCCTGCGGAGTCCCGGTACAAAGGTGGCTCCCGGGGAACCTGAGGCAGAAGCCTCCCGGGCCGGGTGGACACCTGTCCTCTGGCCCCGAAGGTGGCTTGTTGTCTCGGCTTATTATTTCTTTGTTGCTTCGGTTTTCTTTTTCTTTGGGGGGGCAGAGGGAGGCACTAAGGATCAAACCCAGGGCCTTGAGAGAGTGCTAAGTACTTGTTCTACCACTGAGCAACAGTCCCGATTGTCTGGTGTAATTCTAATAGGTCTACATCTGTATGTTTCTTGGCCTTGTTCCCTTGCAGCTTTTGTTTGTTTGGTGCTTTTTTTTTTTTTTTTTTTTTTAACAGGGTTTCTCTGTGTAGCCCTGGCTGTCCTGGAACTCACTCTGTAGACCAGGATGTCCTCGAACTCCGAAATCAGCCTGCCTCTGCCTCCCAAGTGCTGGTATTAAAGGCATGTGTCACCTCTGCCCAGCCACTTGCAGCTTTTAATATTCTTTCTTTGCTCTTTGCATTTAATGTTTTGATAATTATGTGAAAAGAAGATTTTCTTTTCTGGTCCCATTTATTTGGTGTTCTATCCTCTTCTTGTACTTTTATGTCCATCTCTTTCTTTAGGCTCTGGAAGTTTTCTTCTATGATTTTGTTGAAGACATTTTCAGGTTCTTTAAGCTGGGAATCTTCATTCTCCTCTATCCCGTTTATTCTTAGATTCGGTCTTTTCATTGTGTCCTGAATTTTCTGGATGTTTTAGGTTAGGAGTTTTATGTTTTGAATTTTCTTTGACAGTTGTGTCAATCTCAACAATCATATCTTCTATACCTGAGATTCTCTCTTCTATCTCCTGTATTCTGTTGCCAATACTTACATCTATAACTCCTGACCTCTTTCTTAGGTTTTCCATTTTCAGGTTTGCCTCCATTTCTGTTTTCTTTATTGTTTCTACTCCCACTTTTAGGTCTTGGATCACTTTATTAATTCCTTCATGTGTTTTCCTGTATTTTTTCACTGAGTTATGCATGTCTTCCTTAAAGGACTCTATTATCTTCGTGAGATAGGATTTTTAGGACAGATTCCTGATTTTTAGGTGTGTTGGTGTATTCAGGGCTGGCTGTGGTGGGAGAACTGGGTTCTGACGATGTCCATGTATTTTGGCTTCTGTTGTTTATGGGCTTTTTGCCATCTGGACATCCCTGATGTTTGCTGATCTGGGTGACTGTATGGAGTCTGCTTCTTTTGTCCCTGGGTTGCTTCAGGTCTCCTGGTAGGCTTGTGGCCCTGGCTGTATTAGACCACTGGTGGGGATTTCCAACTGGGGGCTCCTCATAGGGGCAAAGTACTGATCTGTTGCCCTGGCTGCAGTAGATTTCCCGGGAAGCCTTCAGACTGTTGGGTCTTCAGTTGAACAGTCAAGCTGTTGTCCAGCTGTGCTGAATGCAGCTGATTCTCAACTGCTTTGAGAACAGTGGATCCTCAACTGCTCTGAGTGCAGAGGGTTTGAACTTCTCAACTGCTCTGAGTACAGCAGATCCTCTAGGATGGTTTGGGATATGAAGCCCTCATGGGGGCAGACCAACTAGGAGTCTGTCCCAGCAGCAAGGACCAGGCGGAAGGGATAGAAGGAATGGGAGTGGTATTCAAGAGGGTGAGGGTTTTGGTGGGTAATGGATCCCAAGTCCACTAGGCTCCCTGCAGCAGCTCCAGGACTTGGGATGGAGGGGGTTTCTTACCAACTGCTCTGAGTGCAGCAGGTCCTCTTGGGTGTATTGGGATATGGAGTCTTCATGGTAACAGATCAACTAGGAGTCTGCCCTACCAGCAAGGACCAGGCAGAAGGCAACATATGCTTTTATATTTCTTATTAACTTATATTTTTAGGCAGAGTCAAATGATTTGCTCCAAAGCATGCCCTCAGCAAATATGAGGTTTTTTTGAGGTTGTCGCTATTTTAGTGCAGATACATCTATTTAGGATCTTTTACATGTTTGGTTTGTTACTAGCTTCTCTCTCCTATTTTTAGTTTCTATGTAAGAAAGATAGTAACTTCTGTATTTGTTTTTCTTACTGACATTAAGCATAAGGCTCTAATCAAGTCAAAGCAAATACATCTGATATATTATCTCTTCCACAATGGACAGGTAATAAATCTACTAACCTAGAATGCAACAAACAATTGTTAGATGAGAATAAAGCCTGTTGGCTATCCTGCATATTTGCAGCTTGGTTTGCTTAGCAATGACTTTACAGTCTTCTAATAAATATCACCTTCATCTCAGGCAATTGGCAGTCATAGCTTCTTATACTGACTTGTGAACAAACCTGAGGGGAATCCATTC
This sequence comes from Mus musculus, assembly GCF_000001635.26. Taxonomy (NCBI): domain Eukaryota; kingdom Metazoa; phylum Chordata; class Mammalia; order Rodentia; family Muridae; genus Mus; species Mus musculus. The sequence continues at coordinate 19,661,788 of NC_000079.6, read as the reverse complement.
GCTGTTGCAGCTAATGAAACTGCATGTGCCAGAAGAGTGGTAGTTGATTGTTGTTGTGTGTGCTTCCCTTAGTTTATACACTCTGAATCAGAGGGGTGGAAAAAATTACCAACCATGCATAACATTGACTGGGCTCTGAGTTAAGATTTGTATTTTTGACTTATCCAGTGATGTCTACAGACTCCAGCATCGTGTTCTTAACTGTTTTTAAAAGCAGAAAGCCAGTGTAGAGCAGGAAGATTTCCCTAGGAAGCTCTTTCAGAAACATCTCAGCATATTTTTTATTAGTCATATACCACAGCTGGGTTCATTTACATACTCAGGAAGAAGGGAAGGCACTTTATCTTCTGAGAGAAGCAGGCTAGTGAGAAGGAAATGGAGAAATGCTTATGAATATTCACTCAACATTTCTTTCTAAATAAGCAAGTGAAATAATAGCCTGCTATTTATAAATATTTATACATGAATTGGTTAAATAATTATCTTAGTTTTATGTATGTATGTATTGATGTATGTATGTATTTATTTTGCTGTGGACACAATAACCAAGGTAACTCATAAAAGCAAGTATTTAATTGAGTGCTTGCTTAGTGTTTCAGAGGGTGAGTCCATGGTCATCATGGCAAGAAGCAAGACAGCAGACAGGCACACATGCTGCCAGAGAAATAGTTGAGAGCTTTCATCTGATCCAAAGGTTAGAGGGAGAGCTAACTAGCAATGGCATGGGCTTCTGAAACTTCAAAACCCACCTTCATGACACACCTCCTTCACCATGGCCACATCTCCTAATCCTTCACAAACAATTTCACCAACTTGGAAGCAAGCATTTAAATATATGAGCCTATGGGTGTCATTTCCAATCAAGCTATCATATACCTGCAAAGATATAGTGTATGTGCAGCAAGAGAAATTATTTCCTGTTTAAGAGTTTGTGAGTAATTACTATGTGGTCAGAAAAATTGAGGCAACATTATAATTGATATATTAAGAAGTGCCATTCATCTAAGAAGTTGTTGGTGTGAATTTTCCCATCCACAGGAGAGTGAAACACATAAGATACAACACTGTGCCACAGATTGTGTTCATAGCTGGAAATCTGCAAGTTTGGAACTTACTTTGTCATAACTGTTTATATTTAGATGACGTGTTGAACGTTATTCACAATGAAGGGTTCACCATACTGATGCAGAGGCAAATCGTATTATCAGAGGAAGAAGCAAGAACAGTGTGCAAGATCCATGAAAACGAAGAGTATTTTGATAATCTTATAGGGCACATGACCAGGTAAATCAGTGCTCCATGTTAGAAAGAGTTGTGGTAATTGTCTGCTCATTTCCATCTTTTCTTAAGATTTTTTAAAAATTAGGTTGGAATACTTATAAATTCTATAAACAAGCTCTTGGTCTATGTCTTTGTCAATCTTGTGACTTTCCTCATACTCTGCTCAAATATCTGTTCCTCTCCCTTTCTGAAATATTGTTAGAATGAATAACAGGTTCCCTGTACATAGACACATACTGGTTTACAGTAAAAAAGGATGCAACATTCCTGAGTGAGCAGTATCACCAAGTCCAAGCAGAGAACTGTCTGACCCTTTGGGCAGTCTGATTACTCTTTGGAGGGCTTTAATAATCATTCCATATGACATGTCCTGAAAAAGAAATGAGACCCTAGAAAGTTGCCTGATATCTAGAGGAGTAAGCCAGATGCAGCTGAGGCAAAAATACAGCAAAGTGACATAAACCAATCAGAGTATGGCAGCCTGGACATAATCACTCTAAGGAACTGAGGTCCCACCCTTTCCTCCCATCTTACTTCTCAGCTCATCTTATTATGCTCCTGAGTAGATGTGGACATATAGCATTATTGGACTTCTTATAGATCATTTGATATGCTGTGTCAATTTAACAACACATACTTGTGTTCTTGATATGTCATTAGCTTCTAACATTCTTTCATTGTTTTTTTTTCTTTTTTCTTTTATTAGTTATTTTATTTATTTATATTTCAAATGTCATTCCCGTTCCCAGTTTCCCCTCCACAAACCCCCATCCCATCTCCCTCCCCTGCTTATATGAGGGTGTGCCCCCACCCACTCCCACCTCATCCCCCTGGCATTCCCCTACACTGAGGCATTAAGCCTTCACAGGACCAAGGGCCTCTCCTCCCATTGATGCTAGGTAAAGCCATCCTCTGCTAAATGTGGAGCTATGAATCACTCCGTGTGTACTCTTTGGTTGGTGGCTTAGTCCCTGGGAGCTCTCAAGGGTCCTTCCCATAACTCTTCCCTTGGGGTCCCTGTGCTCAGTCTGATGGTTGGCTATGAACATCAACATCTGTATTGGTCAGTCTCTGGCAGAGCCTCTCAGGAGACAGCCATATCAGGCTCCTGTCAGCAAGCACTTCTTGGTATTGGCAATATTGTCTGCATATGGGATGGATCTCCAGGTGGGGAAGTCTCCGGATGGCCTTTCCTTCAGTCTCTGTTTCACTCTTTCTCTCTATATTTCCTTTAGACAGGAACAATTCTGGGTTAAAATTTTGGAGATGGGTGGCCCCATGCCTCAATCAGGGGCCATGCCCAACCTCTGGATATGGTCTCTACCGGCTCTCTCTTCTCTTTTTTGGGTATTTCAGCTAATGTGATCCCTGTTGGATCCCTGTTGAGCCTCTTGCCTTCCTGGCATTTGGGACTTTCTGGTGGCTTCCCCTAGTTTCCCATCCCTCATTGCTATACATCTCTGTTCAATTTCCTGACCCTCTGTACATCTCCCCCGTCTCCTCCCATACCTTATTCTCCTCCTCCCCCATTTCTCCCCCCTCTCTCTCCCAATTCCCTTGCACCCTCTATCTCATCTCCTGTGATTATTTTGTTCTCCCTTCTAAGTAGGACTGTTTTTGTTTTTTTCTAACAGTAATCACTCTTATGTCCTTGCTCTACGGAGGGAAAATGGTGTGGAATATTGGAAAACATTAATTGGGCCAAAAACGATTGAGGAAGCTTATGCATCTCATCCACAGAGGTATCACTTACATTATGGCTTTCCATTCTTTTCCATGAATTCAGTTTAATTTATTTTGAATTCTAAGATATAGAAAATACAATTTCAGTTTGAGATGGCTTCTTGGGAAAGCACCTATTCCTGGTGGAGTAACTGACTATTTATTGTGGAGGACTGGTCTAATGGCAGCTTGAAGATGGCCATAGCTTTGCAAGAAAATATGGGATGCTTGATTGGGCCCTCTCAACTTTACTTATTGGGAGAAATATCCACCATAACCACAATTAAATAAAAATTACCCAGAGAAAGTTGTGATCATAGCTGCAACATCTTTAATTGATCATAGGAATTTTGAAATGTGGATGAGAAAAATCAAGATCAACATTAACATCACTGTACAGAGTACTTTAATCTTACCAAGTGAGGTCACATAGCTGGCCAGGAATTTTCACTCCTGGGGTCCCTGTTCTTTATTGTTCTCCCTTGGTCATATTCACTAACAATGGGATTTAATTGTCCACCTCATTTCTTCCTAATATCTGCTACCTCTCCGAAAGGGCATAGTATATCCAGTCAGCTGCTAATTACTTCCTTTTGTATAGTACTTCAATCAGGAATAGATGCTGTTGCTTGATATTTTTTCTTGATAACTTAAATAGTGATATATTGCATTGGATTGTTATTTTGCATTCAATTTTTAATTTAGCTCTTTCCTTTTCCAAGTTTATGTGTACAGTTTGCTTCAGGGAATTTTCCTACCAACCAGTTCTACGGGAGCAGTTCAAAAGCAGCAGCTGAGAAGGAAATAGCGCATTTCTTCCCTCCCCAGAGCACACTTGCATTGATCAAGCCTCATGTGACACACAAAGAAAGAAGTAAGCATCTACATTATTTTCAAGTCCTAACATTTTGTCTTCTGTTTGATTCCCTTTACAGAGAGATGTTCCCCCCTGAATTTCCTAATTGGTAATTCATTTTTTTTCAATTTCATCTTTACTTTATGTTTCTCTTTTTTTAAGCTCAGTCTTTAAATCCTGACTTCTCTCCATTCGCTCACTTGGTTGTGTAGTAACGTGTTGGACACATTACTCAAGCACTTATTTTTATCTACGTGGAATTCATTGGCATGTATTTTTTTCCATATCTTCTTTAGATTCACTAAGATATTTGATAAAGCTTATGATTGTTCTAAATTCTGTGTTCTGGGTTCTCCTGTAGGACTAGTGAGTTTGATGGGAAATGTACTGTTTTAACAATTATGTTATTTTTGTGATTTAACCTAGGCATGTGGATTTTTTTCTTTGCTTCTGTGTCTAATATGATAGTCAAGATTGGGTCATTACAGGAGAACTGAGACTCGAGCTAGGCCAGGTGAAGCTGGTTGATGGACTGTTTAACTGGACCAGGGAAGATGGCTCCCAAGCCATGGGTCTAACAGGCAAAGGAGGTCCACATATAAAAAGGGTTCAAAGACTATGGTTTAGAACTGGGATTGTTAGTTTGCAGATGGCAGAGGGCTTTGGTGAGGGGTGCTGTCTTATTTGGGGTTTTATTTCCTTCAAAGAAACACCATGACCAAAGCAACACTTACAAAGGCAAACATTTACTTGGGGCTGGCTTACAGTTTCAGAGGTTTAGTTCATCATCATCATAGCAGGAAGCATGGCAACATGTAGGCAGACATGGGAAAGGACCTGAGAGTTCTACGCTATAATCCAAAGTCAGGCATCCATGAGACTGTCTTCTGTGGTCAGCTAGGAGGAGACTAGATTCCACACAGACCAGAGCCTGAGCATAGAAAGAGACCTCAAAGCCCACCCCTACAGTGACACACTTCCTCCAACAAGGCCACATCTCCTAATAGTGCCACTCTCTACGGCAAATCATTGAAATATATGAATCTATGGGAGCCAAACCTATTAAAACCACCACAGGTGCCAAAGGGAAGAAGTGACTTTTCCATAAAAGGCAGCCTTGACTGAAAGAGGGCTCTGGGACCTAACTAGGAAAGGTGGTCTGGAACTAAGTCAGAAAAGGCAGCTCTAGCACAAAGAGCCATTTTATTGATTAATTATTGAGGAACATGGGACTAGCTCACTGTGGGTGGTGCCAAGCCTTGGCAGGATTAGCAACTGACTGAATAGTGTTCTTCTAGGCATTCTTCTTCAGCTCAGGCCTCGTGAGTTCCTGCCCTAACTTCCTTCAATGATTGACTGTGATGTGAAGCATATGATCAAATAAACATTTTCATTTCCTAGCTATTTCCAATCATTGTGATTTTATAACAGCAAAATAAACCCCAACTAGAACAGAAATTGGTACCAGAGAGTAGACTATTGACTTGACAAAACTGACCATGACTTGGGGAGGATTGTAGACAGACCTTTGAACTTGGGGCTGAAGAAACCATCAGGGGCTCAGAGTTTAATGGCCTGTTCACTCGTATCTTGGCAAATAAGAATGTTGAATAATGCGAAGTTTCAGAAAGAAGCAACAACCCTACTGTAGCTATTTGTATGATATTTTGTGTTAATACTCCGTGATGTATGGTTAGCTATAGCTAAAAAATCAGATGTTATAACAAGAACGCGGCCCCACTAAGGTAAAACCTTGGCTTTATTGCAACAATAGATGCTAGTTAGTTGGTGCAAGTAAATTAGCAGTGATTAGGAAGACCAGCATTACTGAGGAGAAATCTTCTGGGAGGTGTTTCCTTAGGGTCAGCACATAGAAGCCATGGTCCAGAGTTGGCCAAGGCTATACTTTGTTGGTAGCTGAACTTGGTAAAGTGTCATGGTTTGAATGTGTTTGGCCCAGGGAATGGCACTATTTGGAGGTGTGGCCTTGTTGCAGTAGGTGTGTCACTGCAGGCATGGATTTTAATACCCTAGTCCTAGCTGCCTGGAAGACAGTCGTCCACTAACAGCCTTCAGATGGAGATGTAGAACTCTCAGCTCTGCCTGCACCATGCCTGCCTAGATGCTGTCATTCTCCCACCTTGATGATAATGGACTGTACCTCTGAACCTGCAAGACAACCCCAATCAATGTTGTCCTTTATAAGACTTACCTTGGTCATGGTGTCTGTTCACAGCAGTAAAACCCTGACTAAGATAACGAATAAGAGTCTCCTTGGTGCCAGTGATTCTGAAGGCATGAAGAAGAGCTTGGCACAGTGAGAGTCCTCTGGCAAAAGTGCAGCTTCAGTTGCTGTACAAGACTGAAGATAGAAGGGGTAATGGAGAGAATTTGAGGCTTGGCACCATGTTGCAAGATCAGAGTCCCTGAAAGGCCACAGGAAAAAATTATTGGTAAAGGTGCATCCCAGTTGCAGCAGTTCCAGAGATGTCAGTACTGTGGAACAACCACTAAGGACAGTATCGTGTGTGGAGTGGGTGGGCCTGAGCCTATGAGACAGACTGCTCTGGGGCTGCAAACAGCAAATCTAAAGGAATATGTCTGTGGATCCCAGAGGATTGTGAACGGGTTTTAGATATCAAGCACCGAGATTTCCCCACTGTTTAACTTTGTTTTGCTTTGCTTCGATTGTGACTGTGACCTGATTCTTCTTCCCTCGTGGAGTAAGAAAGTGTTTACCTCATTTCTTTATTTCAACAGGAGCTCACAGTCGACTTTAAACTTTTAAAGACTTTGGATTTTACAGAAACTTAAAAGTTTTAGACAGAATGGATATTTTTAGAGAGGCTCGATGATTGAGACTTAGGATTTTTTTTTAAAGACTGAGTTTTTGAAGACTTGGAGTTTTAAAAGGTAGGGTGTTTGAATTTGCAGGAGAGAGAGGGACAGAAAGGTTAGCATTGAATTTATGGGTCCACTTGGCAAGTGGATAATTGTGCTGAGTTGTATCTTCTCGGCTTGACACAAGCTAGATTCATTCAAGAAGAGTGAACCTTAATCGAGAAAAATACCCCCACTGGGTTTGACTGTAAGCAAATCTGTAAGGCATTTTCTTTATTGACAGTTGATGGTTGGTGTGGAAGGGCCTAGCCAACCATAGGAAATGCCACTCCTAGGCAGATGGTCCTAAGTTGCATACAAAACTCGACTGAGCAAGCCATAGGGCCACTAAGAAGCACGTCTTTATAGCTTCTGCTTCATTTTCTATCTCTTGAATTTCTGCCCCAACTTCCTTCCAAGATGAACTGTGATGTCAAAGGATAAGATGAAATGACTCCTATTCTCCCCAAGTTGTTTACAATCATGGTGTTTTGTCACAGCAGTAGTAGCAGCAACTATGATATCCTCCTTATTAGCTTTGTGACACCACTTTGTTCTGATCATGCCTAACACAAAGGCCACCATTTCTAAGGAGGGATGGGGTCTGCAATTGGGATGTATGGTGAATAAATAAATAAATAAATAAATAAATAAATAAATAAATAAATAAATAATTCCTGACTTTCCAAAGAGAATTGTTTCTTGGCTTGTGGTCTAGGTACTATACACATTATTCTTTATAATATAATTTTCTCATAATAAATTAATAGGATTGGATCATTTCTGATGTATGCTTTGTACTCTGTTCACATTTGTTATTAGAGGACCCCATGGAGATATATCCAGGTTATCCTTCCTCGTATGAAAGGCCCAGCCTTCTTCAGGTTCTCTGTAGGTTAGGTCTCACTCACCTTTCCTCAAAGCCCAGCACCTCTGAATGACTTTTATTTGATATGAAAAAATCATTTCTTTTTCTTTTTCTTCCCCATTTCCCAATTCCTCTACATCATTTATGTCCCCCCTCCTTTTTCCTTTGCCAGAAACCTCCAAGTCTTTCTGTAAGGGTAACTGTCCCGGGTCTCTGCAGTCTCCGGCCTGCGGCGGCGACAAGAATGACTCGGACACCAAGTCGGGTTCACACGGCAACTTTACTTCGGGCTTTTTCTTTTACAGCTCTCTTCCCCAGTTCCCCAGCAGCTTCTTCTTAGGGCGAGGGCTAAACTACTCCTATTACAACAGCTTCTTTTACTCTACTTCTACTCATGGCAAGGGCTAAAACAACTCCTATTACAACAGCTTCTCTTCTACTACTTCTACTCACCTCACGGCAAGGGCTAAAACTACTCCCTTCACTACTCATACCGACTCACCCCCTTCTAGCTCCACCCCACCTCATCCAGTCAGAATTCACACATACTCCAGGCACGAGCTCAGGTCGTTCACAGATATGCTGACAGGTCCGGATCATGAGGAACAGTCCAGCCTGGCAGGCAGCCCACGCATGCAGCCTCACTGCGCATGCTCGGGCAAGGCAGTAAACAAGTGGGTTTCACGGGGCCTGCAGCCGCACCCACTTCCAGCAGGTAACTTTTATTCTCTGTTGTAATGGTTTCTGGGAAGCTTACTGTCTCTCTGCTAACCTAGACTTAGTCCACTGTACAACCTAATCTAGGCCTAGATGTTTTCAGCATCTGAGACTTACTGCTCAATAAGCTCATGTTCTAGCTGCTGTTCTGGCTCAAACTCCTCTCAGTTGACTTATTCAATCTGACTTTTCTCTCAGCCTCTGAATTGCTCTACTTGACCTCAAACTAAATCTAGCAATCTTTTCTAATCTTCTGGCTTCTTCTCACTCTCTTGCTCATTCTGTTTTTACTTGTGTCTAGCTTGTTCTGTCTTCAATCTGTTTCTGTAAAACTGTCCTGGCAAAACTATCTCTTTCTTCCTCTCTGTGATGCTCTAGCCTCCCTCTCAGCTCTTCTGCAACGCTCTCCATGAACTCTACTGTATTCCTCCACTATACTTTCCTCTTCCTGTACTGTCTGGCTTTCCCTTAAGGAGCTTTCCTTTCTCTTCTGGTGAGAATTGGGCATATCCTATTCTGTCAAATCTTTCATTGATTCACCACTTTGGCTGCCACTCAACTAGACATCACTTTCAAACATGGGCGCTTACTTCTACAAACTAACTTTACCTTCATTGTTTGGGAATAAAGAAGAGAAGTAAGAGATGAGCTATACCCTAACTAGAAATATGTTCATATATCCTGTAACATCTTTCAGTTGGTTCCCCCTTGGTCTGGAGAATGCAGACTTTATCATTCAGGCTGTTGTTTAGAGTCTTACAGGATTGCCTGTATTGATGCCACTCAACAGTACCTCTATGCTTCAGGCAAGAATGTTTGCCTTGGCTCTCCCACTAGCACTGACCACATATGACATTTGTAGGCAACTGGGGCGTAAAGATAAGACTACGTCTTCATGCTTAGCATGCTGACAGATCTCATTTTACATACCCTCTTGGTTGATCAAAATGGGACATCCATGCTAATATCCTAAAGGTCTTATGGCTGTGAACTTTTAATTGTCACATTTTTCTATATATAAACCACAAGATGAAAGTTGAACTATTATGTTCCTCTGGTATTTTTATATCCTAGAATGTAGCATGAACATGAAATTAATGATCTACAATGGTACCTAATGTTTGTTTTCTTAGTGGAGATCCTGAAGACCATTAAAGAGGCAGGATTTGAGCTGACCCTGATGAAGGAAATGCACCTGACTCCAGAGCATGCAAACAAAATTTATTTCAAAATAACAGGAAAAGATTTTTATAAAAATGTATTGGAAGTCTTATCTTTGTAAGTTTCTGAACTGTAGTTGTTTGTACTATAGAGTGGTAATTGTACATTATAGAAACTGTGGGAAACAAATTATTTTGAACAACTTTATATCTAATCTGACTCATGAAAAGATGCCTTGTTAACATTTAAAGTTTATTATTATTATTTTACAATTTCTTCCCCTTTCCCTTCCTCTTTGGATTTTTTTAGTTCTTTACACTACATGTAGCAGCTGTCAGAATTAAAGTTCATGATTATCCAATACAGAACTATGCTAAAATCTCCTTATTTGCAAAATGGAGAGAATTTCGTAGGACCTAGTCACAGGAAGTGAAAGAACCAGGAATTTGTGCTATGAACACTAAAAAAGCAGAGCTCCAGGTGAATCTGTTGTAGATAGATTTGCTGTATGTTACACTGAGAGTTCATGTTTCAGGCTTTTTATTTAGAGGACTGTTTGGGGGAAAGGAAAAAGATGTAATCAGGTCAAGAGAAAGTGGTCAGGAAACTGAAGTATCTTCTAACCAACTAGTGGTCATCCAAGTGATAATGCAGTGAGCTGAGGTAAGACATCTTTATAACTTATAACAGCCAACTGTTATTCATTACTGAATAAAGTAATGAACTTTATTCATTACTGAATAAAGTTATTGGGACTCATCTTATCTTGGGAATGAAGGTAGTCTGGGCAAAAATGCTTTCTGCAGTGGAGGCACTCTCTAAAGGACTAGGCAGTGGTTTTGAACCCATGGTTCATGACCCCTTTGGGTTTGTAGTGGTTTCAGCTACTTTGCCTATCAGATATTTACAATGTTATTTATAATAGTAGCAGAATTACAATTAACAACAGTAGCAACAAAATGATTTTATGGTAGAGGGTCACCCCAAGAGGAACTGTATTAAAGGGACACAGAATTAGCAAGGTTGAGAACCACTGGACTAGAGACTGAAGGGTGAACATGAACCAAAAGTCTGCGTCTATGACAACGTTTGTGTAGTCCCCAGGGGAGTAAAAGTATGAATCCATTTGCATAATTCTCAAGGGTCAAAGTACAACACTCAAATAACACAAACTTGTGAAAAAAAAGGAGAAAGCAAAGACAGCGCATGACCATATTGATTTGGGAAAATCACCCCGTATGCACCAGAAGCATTCTGTCTTTAGCAATGTGTGTAACTCATGCCCTTGAAACAACCTTCCTTCTAAAAGAATTGCTATTTGTAGGGGCATGTCGCTAGTCATGGTTTTGACCAAGTGGAATGCTGTTGCAGAATGGAGGCGAATGGTTGGCCCAGTAGACCCAGAAGAAGCAAAACTGCTCTCCCCAGAATCCCTCCGAGCCAAATATGGACTAGACATTTTGAGAAATGCTGTCCATGGGGCGTCTAACTTTTCTGAAGCATCAGAAATCATTAGTAATGTGTTCACAGAGGGTAATCCTGAGAACTAGCACAAATACTAGAGTAAGTACTATAAAATATATGCCACTTTAACAAATTTTGTTTTCCTTCTTAATTTTAATTTTGAGATTATAATATAATTACAACATTTTATATGTCTCTTTCCTTCCTCTAAATACTCCCATATACCCACCCCCACTCTCCTTCAAATTCATGGTCTCTTTTTCTACTAATTGTTATTGCATGCATATATATATATATACATATAGTCCTAAATATAACCTGCTTATTTATATTTATATTTATATTTATATTTATATTTATATTTATATTTATATTTATATTTATATTTATATTTATATTTATATTTATATTTATATTTATATATTTAATTTATTGGCTGATCACTGGGCACTGAACAGCCAATTGATGTGAGAAAGAATCTCATAGCAAACTCCCTGATTCTCTGCTCCCTTTTTCACAATGTTTCCTGGGTCTTAAGTTTAAGAGTGTCTTGTAGATGTATTGGGAGCAGTCCTCACAACTCTGGGTTTTGATTTGTTGTGGTTTTCTGTAGTGGCCCCTCTCTGTCACAAAAGGAACTTTCCTTGATGAGTGGTTAAGACTACAGTTATTTTTTAAAGACAAATGTTTTTAGACTGTTATTAGGAATTATGCTGATTTAGTAAATTAGTGGTTGTAGATTCTCCTCAACAACCAACACTAAGCTAGCACTGAACAGTTATCTAGTACCAGGCACAGCTACCTTTTTGTTAATCAGTTCTTAGACATGTTCATTCATCCCTGAGGTCTATGAACCACATCAATGACTGGCGTGCCGTGATAAGACTAAGGATATAGCAGTGGCATTCTATAGTATGTGAGATATGACATGGGAAACAAGTGACATGTTCTATCAAACCTGCTTTCCCACCTTATGTTTAAAAGTAGACTTTATATGTTTGCTGTATTGGGGCTGGAGAAATGGGTCAGTGGTTAAGAGTTCTGACTGTTCTTCTAGAAGTCCTGCGTTTAATTCCCAGCAAGCACATGGTGAGTCACAACCATCTGTGATGGGATCTAATGCCCTCTTCTGGTGTGTCTGAAGACATCTGTACTCACATACATTAAATAAATAAATAAATAAATAAATAAATAAATAAATAAATAAATAAATAAATCTTTAAAAAAATATATATCTGCTGTATGCCTCTGGCTGGACTTTTCAATAACAAACCTATGTGTGGAATGATGTTGCCATATGCCAGGCCAAGATGAAGTACAGTCTCCTAAGAAAGTGAGAAAACTCTGTTAACCTTTCAACAAAGTCTCTCAGGGATAGAAGAGAATGCTGTGTCTTAGGGATACTATTGCCATAATGAAACACCATGGCCAAAGCAACCTGGGGGAGGAAAGGGCTTATTAGATTTTCACTTCCAGATCTTAGTCCATACAGAAGGATGTCAAAACAGGAACTCAAACAGGGCAAGGACCTGGGAGCAGGATCTGATGCAGAGGCCATGGAAGGGTGCCGTTTACTGGGTTGCTCCACATGGCTTTCTCAACTTGCTTTCTTATCAAACCCAGACCATCATCAGCTCAGAGATGGCACCACCTCCAATAGAATGATTGGGTCCTCCCCTATCAATTGCTAATGAAGAAAATACCTTATAGGCTTGCCTACAGCCCCATGTTATGAAAGCATTTCTTAATTGAGGTTCCGTCCTTTCAGACGACATTGTCCTGTATCATGTTGAAAAAACTGTCCAACACACTGTTCCATGTTCTATTTGGCCATTAAAACACTGAACGAAACTATTATATATAAAAGTAGTTCTACAAATCAAGGCATGATTTCATGCCCCATGGATGTTCATATTTTAGAAATGTGAACATTGTATATGGCTTGAGCTACTTGTAGACAAATGCAAATCCATTGGGATGATAAGTGAGTGAGTGGTGGGAGTGGGGGTATCTCAGCAGACCCACATTCTGTGTGTAGCTTCTGTTGGGTGAGAGTCTCTCTCCCAACATCTGTATTGTCCTGATTTGTACCAGGGGCAGCATTACTGCTGATTTGGAGGGTGCCATTTAGTGTATAATTCAGTGTTTCATGGGTAGGAGCTAGGCAAGTTAAGTATTAAAATATATCTGGAAATATGGGCTAGAATTCCAAAGAACAGATAGAGGCAAGAAAGAGAATTCAGTTTTAAGTTTCTAAGTCACACATATATTTATATATACACATACATACATACATACATACATACATACATAAACATTCAAACTCTTGATGCTTGCATGTAAATATCTGTTGCATGCTGTATTTCTATGCCGTCTGTGCTATGTAATTATTGCTTTAGGGTAGTATTATGAGTCTCTTTCATAAATTTAAGATTTTTTTTTCAGTTCTTGCTGTGTGCTGCAGAGTTCTGTGTGCACAATTCCTTACGCTGGCTGGTTTTATGACTGTAAGAACAGGAGGTAGAATGTACCCTGTGTCATAGGGCTATTGAGCTATCAGCAGATGCTTACAGGAAGTAAACAGGGGAGAAATGAGACACAAGTTATTCAGGCAGATCTTTTGGCAGTCATCAATGTGAAATAATCCAGAAGTAAAAACTAATGTGAGAACATTGAGGTTAGGATCAGTGGAAGGTAATGTGAGAACACTGAGGTTAGGATCAGTGGATGGTAAGATGATTCCTAGGGGGCTGCATTGCACCTGTGGGATTTGGTAATCGACTACTCTCCTAGCAAAGAGCTGAGGAAAGATACTTTTCTGGTTTCAGCTAACTTACAGAGTAAGGAAGCAGACAGAAGATTCAAAAGAGAGAAGTAGTTTAGAAAGCACTACACATTCTATGGTGGTCACATCGGGTAGATGATATCCAGAGTTGATGATAAGTCATGTTATGGGAGCAAGGGAGTTTGAGAAGATTCCTGTATGGTGATATCAACAAAATGGTGAACATGTGTCTGTCCTCCTCATGGGACCTAAGAAGAACATAACCAGAAACTGTCAGAAAGAGATTTTTCAGGGATCTTGACAGTAAAGATTTGTAGGATCCTGAAAAATAATGATTCAATGTAAGGGCATCACAAGGTGGTCTGGAAGGCTTGTGGCTGCACTACCAAGGTCAGACCCAAGTCTCTGGGTCTAGAGAAGGGCAGATTTTACAAATTATTCTGTTTGTTTTCACATTACTACATGGTGTCTGCATAAGAACTGCATATATATTTTTTACCTAATCTGAAAACCAGTCAACTGGAAAGTGAGAGTATTGCATGGAAATATTGATTAATAACTAAGAAATCCACAATTGTCTAGAGCTAAAATACATATAATAAACTAACTGACGTCAGGAAAGGGTTAACAGAAAGAATCCTTTTTGTTTGTTTGTTTTGTTTTTTGTTTTTGTTTTTGGTTTTTTGGTTTTTTGAGACAGGGTTTCTCTGTGTAGCCCTGGCTGTCCTGGAACTCACTTTGTAGACCAGGCTGGTCTCGAACTCAGAAATCCACCTGCCTCTGCCTCCCGAGTGCTGGGATTAAAGACATGCGACACCACGTCCAGCAACAGAAAGAATCTTTAAGAAATTAGAACATGCAAAAGTGCTAGTGTATATTAGGGAATTTAAAAACATTTGCAGTTACCCAGAACAGTGTATATGCTCATAAAAGAGATCCAAGTAAATTTTTACCAGTGGCTGATCTGCACACTTAGTTTAAGCAGGAAGTACCAACAGAAGTAAAAGTAAGTCTAAATATCTTGACTACACATTTGAGTTTAAGTACAAAAGTAATCTTTAGCTGTGGAGTAATATGTAGATATTGTGCTGCTGTTGATGAAGCTGCCATTTAGGGAATACTGGCAAACTGATACTAAGTAAACTTTCACCAAATCAAATAAAAAAGTATATAGCTAAGTGGAAAGTTATCCTATGTTCATAAACTCAAAAAAACCACCATTATTAGAATGAAATTATTAACCAAAGTCATCTATAGAGTGAAGGAGTAGGGATTTTGTCTCAACTAATGAGTCACCATACCACCTCAGGTCCAGCAGGATGCAACTACACCAAAAGATACAACCAACAACCTAATTACAAATGCCTACATCCCATGGCAAAAACAAATACAATATGGTATATATGTGTGTGTGTGTGTGTGTGTGTGTGTATATATATATATATATATATATATATATATATATAATATATATATATATATATAATATATCTTGAATGGCAGATTCAGATCTAAGACCAAGTGATCACAGCAGTCTTTTTTTTTTTTTTTTGACAAAAATACACACTTGGAGGAATAAGGTCTTTTTCAACAAATGATGTTTGGTAAATTGTATGTCAACATGCAGGTGAATGAAACTTGATTATTGTCTCTCATCTTGAACAAAAAGCCAACTCCACAAGTGCATCAAAGGCCTAGAACTGAAACATCCAGCAGAAAAGGCATAGAGCACATTAGAGTACAGGCAGATTTAAGGACCTTCTCTGTAGGACTCTTGATGCTCCTGAAATAAGACAACAACTGGCACATGGTACCTCATGAAATAAAACAGCTTTTAGCACAACAGAGAATACCACAGTGGAGAGGTAAATAAGAGGAAACTGTTAGTAATTGTGTATCTGACAGAATTACTATCTCGAGCATACGAAAAACTCAAAAACCAAAACACCAATTAAAAAAGTACTTAATAAAAATGAGCTACAGATTTGAACACACAACTCTCAAAAGAATAAATACGATTGACTAATTGTTTTTTTTTTAAAACACTCAAGGATTTTAAGATCAAAACTACTTTGAAATTTCATTTCATCCCAGTCTGAAACATTATCAATAAAGTAAATATTAACAATTGCTGCCAAGGATGTGGGGAATGCAAACTGGTCCATCCACTGTGGGACAGTGTGATTTCTTTAAAGATAGAAGTAAAACTACTATAAGATGCAATTATTCCAGTCCCGAATAGATACCAAAGGACTGTGTATCCTACTGCCAAGACACTTGCTCACCCATGTTTATTGATGCTTTATGCATAGGAGCTAGAAAATGGAATCAGCTTAGATGTCCATCAACTGGAGAAAGGATACTGTATATACAATAAAAATTTTACTTAGGTGTAAGCAAATATGAATGTTTCAGACAAATGGATAAAACTGGAAAAGATGAACTGAGTGAGGCAATTTTGACAGAGAAAAACAAATGCATGTTCTCTCCTATATGTGAATTTCAGCTTTATAACACTAATTTTTTGTGGTAGATTTAGAGTTTTTGTAGATGACAGAAGTTGAAAAGAGCCACTGGAAAGAGATGCTTTAAAAGAGATGGGAGATCAGATCATAGGTAATATGCAAGCAGAGAGGGTAATACTGGGATTGGAAATGTTTAAATTGGGAGAGGGTGGGAGAATAGTGGAGATGGAGCAGGGAGGGAGAAAACCAAAATGAAGAGTCCCAAAAGACCTATAATCTTATAACAAAAACAAACTGTTCTAAAATTCTGTCATTGCTGTTTAACTTATAAAGTGCATTTTGTTCAGTTCACAGAAGCTCAAGGAGGTAATGAAGAAGTTTTCATCAACGTAAAACCACGAGACACAACTTTCTATAAACAGTAAGAAGAAAAATGACTCCAAGGAAAACACACATGGAGATGAAAACTTGCCTGGCTATGCATGGTAACAATAAAAACTGTGACCCCCAAACAGAGTCGGGTGTTTATTTTTCATCAGTGACATAAGATGAAATTCTAGAAAGGTGCACTGCACAATACAACAGAAGGTGAGGAGAAACATGAGCTAGGAAGAAGTCAGAGTAGATGCAGCTTGTAGACTTGAGAAAAAATGTGTTAGACTGGACACAAGTTGGTCATGTATTTGATGCTAAAGTTTCCATCCAGAAAGTCCAAGAATTTGGAATATAGATAGAAACACTGATTATTTTTCAGATCTTAAAAGGTTTGTTTATTTTATGTGTGTAACCATTTTGCCTTGCATGTACACCATGTACATGTCTGGGGCTGGCTGGGTGTTGGGTCCCCTGGAACTGGAGTTTTAAGTGTTTGTGTGTGGGTGCTGGGATCCAAACCCAGGTCATCTGCAAGAACAAGTGTTCTCAACTCCTGAACCATCTCCCCGGTTCCAGAGACTTGTTAACTTTGTACTCTCACTATGGGATGGCGCAATGATTCTAGCCCCCTGCAATGTAATGCTGAACCTCTCTGCAGAGAAAGGAACAGAGTGGGAGTTTTCATTGATTTTATCTTTTCTCTCTCAGGTGACACTGCAGCACACTTTCTTGTAGTCAAGAACTCCCAAGTATATAGCCAGGTTCATGTGCAATTCCCAACCACTAGATGTCACCTCCTCAATCCACTTAAGAGTTTGTCATGCCTGACAAATGTGCAAGGAAGGTCTCCTACTTGTTCCATCAGATCTTAGTAATAGATTGCACACTTGAAACCTGTAGTGCTGCAACACTGCTTGACACTTTTGGGTGATACTTATGAGTCGTTCTTAATTATGTGAACATGACTAAGCAAGTGTCTGTAAAATAGGATGCTGAGTCCTTTGGGCATATGTCAAGAATTTGTATAGCTGGGTGATTGTCAGGAGCCATAATAGGACAAGCTAATAACTACCAGGTAATCTTCCTCAGATGGTCTACTTCAGATAAATTTGCGACAGATTTACTCTTATACACAAGGCCTAAGAGAATGCATTTCATGAAAGATTCCTGCTATTAATATGCTTTTCTTGTTGTTATTAAGCATATATAACAATCACTAGATATTAGCCTGCCCATTTTGAGCAGATCTCTGCAGATCTACAAAGATGTATTGTCCTTTAGTGATGCTATATAGAAAAATAGATGACTTCTTAAGTCTTCATAATGATTCTGTAAGAATTCCTAAAATCATATCAGTGATTATTAAGCTCTTTTATAGTGGGACTGTTATTAGGTCCTTTTCTGATAGTCAAAAACTGCAATGAGAACTCTGTCAGTTTCCCATGTGTCACCAGTTAATTACTCTTAGATAATAACCAGACTCGCTCCTACTCAGAGCACATTCCAAGAGATTGTAAAGCAATTAACCAAAGGTCATAAGAGGGAACTAACAATTTATCATAGGTGCTAGGACAGAAGATAAAATATTGACTTGGTTTATCTATACAAAACTTCACTAATAACTTAGTTATGATTTTCTACCTTCTATAAACCTATGGAGCTGTGACAGGTGATGGATGCTAGCCAGATAGTTACTCCTAATGAATATTCATATAAACATTCTCTGTTGTAAACTTCTAATTCAATTTAAGATTTTATTTTATTTTATGTGTGAACTTGTGATGAACTTTTTAACCTGTAATTACGTATTCTGAAAAATGGTTTAAGTGCTGAGCACAAAGATAAGAGTCAGAACTGAGCAGAGAAGAACTGAGCAGAGAAAGAAGAACTGAGCTGAGAGAGGAACCGAGCTGAGGAGAATATTTTAGACAGAACACTTTTTAGACAGAACTGAACTCAAGAAGAACTTAGAAGTATAGCCACAGCATTGGGAGAAATGGCGCCAAGAATAAGAGCTTTATTGTGACATCAGAGCAGGAGAATAGAGTAAGATTGGAGGAGAATGCAGACTAGAATAACTTAGAAACTATAGGTAACGTTAGAAACTAAGAAAGCAATGTGCAGAATGCATAGGGAAAGAGGAAAAAAGAAGAAGCTGCAGAGAGGAGAAGGAACAGGCAGACTTCTCCTTACCATGGGACAGAACAGGTCCTTTCTTAATAACAAAGCAGACTTCGTCTTATTAAAGGGAACAAAGATTGTTTCTTTAAAAACTTGGGTTTAATTCATTTAGCATTAATAGGGTAGAAGCTTTTTCTTTGTACAATAAAAAATTGAGCTCATTTTTTTTTAAATCCAGAATGAGTTCTTTCTGCACCGGTGCTTGGTCTTTTGATCCATATGCATATGTTAGTATGGATGTGTGTGTGTGTGAGTATCTAATTGTGAGAATGTATGCATATGTAATTGTGAGAATGCATGCAAGCTGAGCTCAATCAGTATGAATGGAAATGTATAAATGCACATGCGTGAATCTGTGTATGAACTTGTAAGTTTATGCATATTTGCTTATGTAAAAGTTTTTCCTTCTGTGAGTGTTATTCTTCTCCTGGTTCAATAGAAATTTATTGCTCCAAACATCCCCTAGCCCAACAAGCAAGAGGCATCTGGACAAAAGGGAAAAGACTCTAGCAATTAATCCTTTACTTTATTTCCTGCTGTTTTAGGATGAGGTGTTAAGTGCCAGAGAAGAAGCTTCTGGCCTCAGAGAAGCAGGGCAGGCAGGTCAGCTACAGTAGCATAGTAGCTTAGACTTAGCTAAGTAAACTTTTTGTTATTATAGAGCAACCCTAAATATCTCATGAGACAAAGTCTTACCCTCTGCCTACACTCTTCCCCCTCCTCTGCCTCAAGAAGAACCGACAAGAAAGAAGAACCCGCCAGTGTTGGCAGGTGATATGTCGATTGACTTTTGACTTTGTGAGAATCTCCGTACTGATTTCCAGAATGACTATACCAGTTTGGAATCCCACCAACAGTGAACGTTCCCCTTTCTCCAAATCCTTGCTAACATTTCTTTTTAAATCTTAGCTACTCTGACTAGGATGAGATGAAATCTAAAATTAGTTTTAGTTTGCACTTCCCTAATAGCTAAGAATTCTGAGCACATTTAAAAATATTTTATAGCCACTTCTTTTTTTTTTTTCTTGTGAATACTCTATATTCTGATCTATAGCTTTGTTTGCTTGTTTGTTTTGTCTTGTTTTTCATTCTTTTTCTAAGACATAGTTTCTCTGTGTAGCTATCCTAGAACTCAATCTGTAGACTAGGCTAGCCTTGAACTCAGAAATCTGCCTGCCTCAGCCTCCCAAGTGCTGAGATTAAAGGTGTGCACTACCGTGTGTGGCTAAATATAGCTTGTCTTTTAATTGAGTTGTTTGCTTTCCTGAGTCCTTGTAATTTCTTTGTACATTAAAGATACCCTCTATCAGACATATAGTTGACAGGGAATGTTTCACACTCATAAGATACAGAGTCAACAGATAAATAATCCACAAACATTTATAATGGAACAAGTTAATAAATTTTTGGAACAGGATTTGAAATATGAACTTGTAAGCACAACACTTTAATCAATCTGTTTAAAGATACAGAATTTCTCGTTAAGCAAGACGATGAAGAGAACTGGAATCCAGACATACGGATCAATTTAACTGAAATGTGAGTCCACATCACTACAGCTACATGATAGTTGATAAAAATGCCAAAAAATGCATACTGAAGAAAGCATCTTCAACAAATGGCCCTGGGAACTGGATATTCACATGTAGAAGGATGAAATTAAGCCAATATCGATTACCCTGAACTAAAATTCAATGTCATATACATTTGCATCCAAAGGCATCACTTACATTTTAAAAGATTCTTTTAAGTGTGGCATGGTAGCATGTGCCTTTAATCCTAGCACTTGCAAAGTACAGACAGGTGGTTCTCTGTATTCAAGACTGTTTGATCTATAAAGTAACCTGCAGGACAGCCAGGACTACAGAGAGAAACCTTGCCTGGAAAATAAATAAATAAATAAAATATTTATTTTTATTAGTGTGGATGTAAATGTACATGGGTTCCCAGGGAGGCCCTGGTGAGTTCCCAGAGGGTATCAGATGCCCTGAAGCTAGCGTGACAGGTCACTGTGAGTCTTCCAGAACTCATTTCTTCTGTATTAAGCAGCAAATGCTCTTAACTGCTGAATCACCTCTCTAGATTCCCAAGTACATTTTAGAAATGTAAATCATCTAGTGCCTTTCTGTGGATTGTGCTGGGAGACAAGCATAGTCAAAACCTCACCATCGCCACTTCCACTCCATCAAATTGGGCACCAGTGGCCTCTGCTTTGGCTTCTGTTTAGGTGGCTGTGATCAGGTGCTTATTAAATAATTAGTATACTGTAATTATCTGAAAGCTGATCCAGAACTTTGAAAATATGAGTGCTCCCCCAAAATTACTGTATTTTGCCAGCAGATGGCAAGCTACGCTCAGTTGAATATATAAATAACTCTGTAGAGATTTCATATGCAACACATACAGGAAAAGACTGTTTCATCTTGGGCTGTTACTGTAGGATATTTTATTCTTGATTGTTTCTTTAAGTAAGCTAGAGTTATCTAAATAGGAGATCCCTAATGGAAAAGGGAACTCTGTCATGTTGGCTCGTAGCCAAATCTATGGGGCTTGTCTTAATTAATGACTGATGGGGAAAGGACTAGCCTACTGTGGACAGTGTCACCACTGGTAGGTTGCATAAAAATTCAAGTTGATGTTGTCCTTTGAGAGCCTCCACCCAGCAGCTGACTCACACAGATGGAGACATCCACAGCTAAGCAGTGGATGGAGCTTGGAGACTCTTATGGAAGGATAGGAGGAAGGATTGCAGGCCTAAAAGGAATAGGAACTCCACAGGAAGAACAATAGAGTCAACTAACCTGGACCCTTGGGGCTCTCAGAGTCTGAATCACCAACAAAAGAATATAGACAGGCTGCACCTAGGCCTCCCTGTACATAGGTAGCAGATGTTCAGCTTGATCTTCATGTGAGTTCTGAACAACTGAAGTGGGGGCTATCACAAAAGATGCTGCCTGTACATGGGATATGTTCTTCTAGCTGGGCTGCCTTGTCTGACCTCAGTAGGAGAGGAAGCACCCAGCATCTCATAGACTTGAAGTGTCAGGGTTAGAGGGATATCCATGTGTGCCCCTACCCACTCAGAGGAGAAGGGGAAAGGGGAGAGGGAACGACTATGGGAAGGGATGACTGGGAAGGGGGCAGTGAGTAAATAAGTAAAAAAATAAAATTTAAAAACATTAAACTGAATAACCCAGAGAAGAGAAATATATTCCCCTCTTGCCTCTGTATCCTTTTCTTCTCTCCTTCCCCCAGATCCCAGGCCCCTAGCCCAGTAACATTCTGCTGAGCAGTGCTCTCATGCAGCCTACCTACCATTTTGAAATGCCCATTATTTTACAACATATAGCAAATTGTTTCAGCCCACTAGAACTTTTCAAATCTTTGTTAACAGAAACTTTTGAAGCCTCTGTCCCCTGGCCTGACCCTGGTGTGACTTAATTGTGGTTTTATAAAGCCTCCTCTGCCTTCTTCCTGGGTGGGAGAGTCCTTTTTGGCATGAGCCTGCTCTCCCTGCTGACATGTGAAGGACTGTTAAGCTGACCTTCATTGAGGGGCATTCTCCTGTTTCTCGAGTGGGTCCAACAGTTTCTGATCTGCTCATGCTGGAGAAACAGTTTTTAACAAGAGACCAGTACCACTGGAGGGAAACCTCAGTTTGTGATGGTTAGCTCAGGATGAAAAACCCAGGGTGATTAATAAGAGACCAGCATCGCTGGGCAGAAATCTTCTGGAAGAATTTCTTCAGGGTCAGTCAGTGCATAGCTGAGGTCTAGAGGGGGGTCAATACTGCATCTCTGTCCAGCAGTCAAACTTGATGACACATACAAGTTTTGGTGATGTGAGAGCTGCAGAACTGAAGGGGTCATGCAGAGCAGTACTGTGAGAGGCCACAAGAGAGACCATTACTGACCATGCAGCATCAAGAACAGTGGTGACTCCAGAATTGATGGAGTCATGGGGAGATGCTGAAGTGTCTCGGTCTCACTGTGTGTTGTGAATGGAATCCCTGCAGAGAGGGCCTGGTGAAGGTAGAACTCAGTTTTAGTCAGGGTCAAGGATTTGAAGGGGCACAGCGCAGGCATGGCTTCCTTTTGCCTGCCTGTCAGTTTTTCAGTAACTTGAATCCATGGGCTGCTGTTTGTTTGCAGAGTCCTTCTGGTTTCCCAGGTCTTTCTAGCACCAGCACCCACTCCCACTTTTCCTTTTCACCTCCCTCCTGCCTTCAAAGTGGATCCAGGGCATTGACATTTATGGCTGGGTGAGACAAGGATCTACTGAAGAGCAGTGTAACAATGCAGTACTAGGCCTCATTTTTGGGGAGCCAACTCTTAGCACAAAGCGACTATCATCTTGGGCTATTTACTGCTCTGCAAACATCTGCCCTAAGACTCAGATCTGTCCTGGAACTACTAGCTCCTCGCTCTTTGTGAGAATTTTTCTCTTCCTTCTTGGAATGGTAATGTTTGAGGCCCCCTTTCACATCTACTTGGGTCCTCAGTGTCAGGCAGCTTCCAGCTTTCTCACATTTTAATCGGGAAGACCAATCATTCTTCCATGCTTCATGCGTTCTGAAGTCCCCTTATAGTTGTTGCAGAATGGAAATGTGGCCTTGTCTTTGGAGTCATGTTGTGTTTAGAATCCCTGTGATATTTATACTGGCTTCCTTGGGTAATGTTTTTTAGCAAGAGCTTCCTTGGAAGGACCCCTGCTAGGAAGAAGGAAGTTCAGTTGGCAAAGATGGAAAACCAGGGATTAGATGATTTAAGTATTGTGAGAATCTCTTACGAGTACTTGTGTGAACCAGGATGGTCACTACACAATACAATCCTATAGAACTTCCACTAGATAACTTTTCCTTGGTTAAAATAGTGTTATGTAGTAAATGGTTGTAAATTAATAAAACCAACCTAGTTATTTTAAAGTGTATGTCCTAGCTGGGCATGGTGACGCACTCCTTTAATCCCAGTACTCGGGAGGCAGGGGCAGGCAGATTTCTGAGTTCAAGGCCACCCTGGTCTACAAAGTGAGTTCTAGGACAGCCAGGGTTATACAGAGAAACCCTGTCTCGAAAAACCAAAATAATAATAATAATAATAATAATAATAATAATAATAACAACAATAATAATAAATAAATAAATAAATAAATAAATAAATAAATAAATAAATAAATAAATAACGTGTATGTCCTCTTTTGTACTTCCTCTGTGTCACTGGCCCTCAGGTTTCTGCCTTCAGCCCAGGAAGGACAAAACCCATGTTGCCTGTTTCCAGTTCACCATTGGAATTGGACATAAATTTTTATAACTTTTAAAATGATTTTAAATGTTCACTTCTTTCCAGCTATCTGAATAGATCTGCATCAAGTTAAGCATTTCAGACGTGTTTCAAGAGTCATGGCTCACACCTGCTCCATTTGGTAAGGTCTGTTGACTGGGCCTTTGAGAAAAAAGAAAAAAGAAAAAAAAAAAAAAAAAAAAACCAACCCAGCATCAGGTTTCTAAATCAGAATCAGAATCTCCTTTGGTTGTCTTTATTGGAAATTTGGAAACTTCAGTCCCTTCCTGTCCTAACTGGACTGTTAAATGCTTGCCACTGTCTTCTTACTGCCTCTGTCTGCTTCTGTGGTGTTGTGTAGGGATGAGGTCTTGATTCCCGGAGAGACAGAGGTCACTCAGTGATCATGTAGCCTTTGGGTACAGCTTGTTTCTTACAAGTTAGTGAATAATAGTACTGAGGCAGAGGAAAAGAGAATTTTTTGGTGTTTTAAGATAAGATCTTGTTGTACAGCTCAGGCTGGACTGAAACTGACTATGAGGCTGATCTGGCTTTGAACTTTTATTCCTCTTAATTCTACAGTTTGCTAGGACAGCCAGAGTTATCAAGGCTTTACTATCCTCTTTTTCACACATGTGTTCACACACAGACATACAGACACACACACACTCACGTCCCATTTTCTATAAATTCCCTTGCAACAAACATAGATGTAAAACTCCTTGCCACACTTGTCATTTTTCTCACTCTAGTGAAATGTATTTACTTGTTTTTAAAGACAGAATTTCACCATATAGCCCAGTCTAGCCTCAAACTCATAATCCCACTGCCTCATTCTCCTGAGTGCTGGGAAGCTGTCCTCTTTCAGAGCCTCCCCGTCAGGGCATCCACTCCACCTCCATAGCCAGGTTTTAGTGCTTCCCTTCTCCCAGTGATCTAAGGACAAACTCCATACTTGGATCTTCACCTCAAGAGCGACACTGCCACAGCTTCCTTCTGGACATGGATTCTAAAAGTTCTAGGGGTAGAGTTCTTTTGTGCTGGGATTAGACTTTAACTCTGAGAAAAGGGAAGAGTAGAGCTTGGAGATTCACATGATTCTCAGAAGTGGGCCACTGGCTCTTCCATCAGGTCACAATGGATTGCTTGTTCAAACAACTCCTGGGGTTATTGCGGGAAAAATCTGCCTGAAATACAGAGATAATATTTGTAGTCTCATAGTGACCTAGCATGTGGCCTTCACTTGCCCTCTCATAGCAAGTGATTAGCACACCAAATTCTGGGATGGATTGTAAAAGGAGGATGCCAGGGCTAGTGCACTTTGTAATGAAGTTGGCCAAGTATTTTGAGGACTCTTCATGGGAATTCTGGCCCTAATGCTGTCTAACCAGATGATGGAAGCAGCTTTGGCCACCACTAGGTGGCAACTGTGCTATGATGTCTTCAGGTCTCCGAAAGGACACAGTGTCTATTTATTGCAAAGTAGCCTTACACTGATTGTTCTCCTAAGAGGTCTTCCTCCTTGTGGCTTTTCTCGAGGCCAACCACCTTCCCGCACTGCTAGTAACAACTTTAGCTCTTCCTTCAATGACGGTGAAGAAAATTGGTGGGATTCCATGCACAAACTCAATAGGATGATCAAAGTGCTTAAGTGTTGGGTATAGGCCCATTCTTGACAATCTGGCTAGGCATGTGTGTATGTTGAGAGGAGATGTCTTCTGAGGTTCTTCTTGAACAGGAACTATGCCCCATCAGATTTTAGCGGGTTAGATTAGAGCAATTATTTATTGCCGGAAAGTTCTCTTTGGAGCACAGTAATATCCCTGACAGTACAGTGTATATACACTGGGGGCATCCTGACGAAAGTAGTGACTGACAATGAGGGCAGTGAGGGCCAGGCTTGGCCAGTGTGGGAGGGATGTAGCCACTGAGAATAGGTTGTGGGAAGAGCCTAGTAAACATGCCCAGATTGGTTGTTGGAAGAAATCTGCCTTAAGGCAGGGCTTCTCTGCTTCTAGAACTGGCCTGGACACTGAGTGCTAAGCAGATTTCTTGACCATGTTTTTTAACTTTTGTGATGTTCCTGGGGTGAAACCTGGGAGACTGGCCCTCAAATGCCATCCCATCACTAGCTCCTCCACAGCAGAGAGGGAAGGACACTCCTCATACCCCTGTGCTGCTCTGGCAGGCTGTGCTCTTTCCTCCTTTGTGTCAGGTACTAGTATTGATGGTAGAGACACTGATGTTGATGGTGGAGAAGATGCCTGACCGCTCACCTTGCCACTCTTTGTTCTTGAATGGTAGAGAATTCCTTCATCCTGGAAGCTACACCGTGGCTTTATGCTTAGAGGTTTTGTCTTCAGTTTCTATTTCTTTGATAGATTAAAGTTACCAAGCTATAGCTGGATGGTAAAAGAATTTTACCTGAAATCAGTGACCAAGTTCTTCTTGGATCAATAAACAGAACTAAAAACCTCTTCAAGAAATCAATGAACCAAGAATCAAAGTTGTAGTTGGACTCTAATAACTCTTGCCAGCTTGGTGTTTGCATGGGGGTGGCTCATAACCACTGCTCCCTATGGCTCTCAATCAGCATGGGCCCAGGAGTTTATACCTGGGTCTTTGTCTATACTTCCAAATAAACTTTCAGGAGCTATCTGCACCAGATGTTTGGTGTGTTGCATTGCCAATAGATTCGAATATTTTTCATGACCTCATTTAATATTAATCCCCAAATCCCAAACAGCTATGTCTGGTGAGAAGACTCTCCTAGACATTAAGGGTTTCTGTGTAGATAAGAGACACAGGCATTAGTGCAAATCTTATGAGTGGATGGCTATTCATTAGAAGGGAGAAAAGTTGAGGTATCTTAATAGCTAAATGGTTAGGTAGATTGGCCAGTCACTGAATCATTTGCACATTCTCTTCTATAGACAGTTGATTTCACTTAGGGATCATGCTGATGAACATAATCTATTGGCTAGGAAATCCAACTGAAGCTTTTCTTCTTTTCCCCAATGTATGTGATTCCAGGGATCTCTGGCTTATGCATAATTTACAATAAGAAGGTGATTGAGTTGGGGAGATAATTGGAAAGGTTAAAGGGGTTTGACTGGGAAAGGGGATTTGCATCTTGAACCTTAAAATATTGTTACCATGCTTTGGGGAGTCAGGTGGGCTTTTAGCATTGTGGTGGTTTGAATATTCTTGGCTCAGAGAGTGGCATTATTGGGAGATGTGGCTTTGTTGGAGGAAGCCCGTCACTTTGTGGGGAGCATTGAGACCGTCTTCCTAGCACACAGCAATGGAAACCCTAACTAATACAAGCATAAACTGGTTTCTACAAATAACTGATTCTCCTCAGGAGGTGGGCTGGAGCTGCAGGGGCATTGGCTTCCACTTGGCTTCCTCTTGGCTTAAGGAACTATTACATTTACAGTAGGGGAGGAAGCTTCCTCACAGCTGTGCCTGCAATCTTTGACAGAGACACTGCCACTTCTCCACTACTAAATATTCATCCTGGCCACTGAGAACAATTGAGCTGTCCATCAGCTGACAGTGGGCTGGCTGGGTCAGAGAGATGGGATGATCCCACTTGTCCCTCTGCAGGTGCTAGATTATCTGCCTGAACTTGAACTTCCATTTCCCTCAGAGATCTGCCTGTCTCCACCTCAACACTAGAATTTCAAACACTGCTCATCAGGCTCGGCTATTATACATGAATCTTAGGATCAAATTTCATGGACCCTAGGGTCAAATTCAGGTCTTCATGCTTACATAGCAAGCACTCAGCTGACTAAATCTGTCTCCCCAGATCACTATTTAGTATTTTGTGTAATGTTCACTACATAATTTTAGTTAAATTTTTGACATAAATATTACTTAAATTTATAAAGTCATTCCCCAACATTTATTACAATTTTACACTTAAAATATTTTTACAGGAGTATTTTTCCTCCTTTTCCGCAAAGTGTGATGGATTTTCTTTCTAACTCTTTTCTGTCAATCAATCCTCTTTTGCTAACAGGTTGCATAGGCTATTAGTAGTTCTTCATGACTTGTCCAGAGATTCTAGAGTTTAGATGCTATGTGAAATACCTAACTGGGTTTCCTTAATAGTCAGTGGATCTGCTTTGTATTCTATTGATGTTGTTGAGTTTCTTCAGCAGCTTGAAGTTGCACTACAAACAAAACTAAAGTCTTCAGGAGGCAACTAGTGTGCACTCAATACTTCCCCATAGAACTGTTTCTTCTCTTGCTCTTGTCCTGTTCATCTCAGTTTGTGTCTCGATGACTATGACTATGATATGTCACCCAACTTTTCTGTGACCATCAGGGACAATGGTAAATCTAAGTCTTAAGCTTTTGTATTGTTCTGCTAACTCCATAGGTAGTGGGTAGCCAAGTGGCCTCTGCTCCCTGTACCATGGAAACAGTGAGTATGGTGCCTATGGTATAGCACATTTCGAACCAGCTTGGGGATCCCGGCCACCATAGCTCCACAGACACTTCGTGGAGGCTTTGAGTACCTGCACTTGCACAGAGAATCTCCTGTACAATTCATGACTGGAAGAACTATGATGCCCTAGAGTGAAATGGTCCATCTCTCTTCATGGCTTATCCAAGATGTCTCCTTGGTACTTGAGTCATACAGGGGAAAAGAAGAATACTGTTTGTGGGGCAGCTCATGGGTAACTGGTGAGGAGCATCTCCAGGTTGGTGTGGTAGCCAGATGACAAGAACACAGAGATTGACAGTCTGCCTCTCTCTACTTGTCATTGTTAGCTTCATTTTCAAAGTTTCTAGATAAAGTCAGAATTGAAAGTCTGACAAACACACATTACCCTTTCCCACATGCCATAGCTCTAAGCTTTTCAAAACCCCACTCATTAGAAAAATATTTCTGCAGACAACAAACACATGAAGATCTTTTAAGTATCATTTCCCCTGCCTTTATCAAAAACATGTTTTCAATAACATTTAATATATCACCAACTTCTTAACACAAGTCAAAGGATATCCAATATTTTTTGTCAAAAAGTTTTGCTTGACATAGTATGTGAACTTTATAATGTACATTTTAGGTCAAACTCTTAAAACAGGAGGTCTTACACAGTATGCACACAGACAACTGTGAATTCAGGTACCCTTCCACAAGCCTTCCCTCTTGTACTTTCCATACCAGAAAACCAACAAGTAACAGGGCTCTGTGGCTTAAAGCAAAACACTGAAGCTATCATTACGAGACATGCTGCAAGAAGTGTCTATAAAGAGAACCACAGTGGGTCCTTAAGGCAAGTGGTATGTGGCCTTCTGTAGGCTGTCCCAGGCAGCACCACCTTATCCTGTAAGGGTGGCTCCATCACAGAAAGTAATTAGCTTGCGCTTTTCTTCAGGTTTGACTTTTTGGGGGCACTTCTAGCTTTGATGTTCTTCTTAGGACTGGCAGGTTTGGGAGCAGGTGGCCTTCCCTTTGACTTTGGGGGGTTACTGCGACTGGTGCGACTGGTGCGGCTGGCTATCTGCTTCTTGTCCTGAATTGTTCTCTGCTGTTCCTGAAGCCTCTCTTCCCACTGCTGGGAGGCAATTTGTAAATGTTACATGTTACCCTTTTATGCTGTTCAGTTAATACCAGAAATGACCCGTGAGCTTTCATGTTAGTGCAGTTCTTCTGTAATGTCACGGCAATTACTGTAGATTCCCTATGCTGGGCATTTGTCATGCATCCAGTGATTGGAAAGTGCTCTGTGTGCAAAAAAGTCTCAACACTCACAAGTAAGTTCTTTGACGTTCACAACAGATACCCTGGGCACTGTTGTCACAAGCAGTAAAATGAGCATGCAGAGTTTATTCTCACAGGACTGTAGAACCATTAAAAATTCTTGCCAAAATTCAGCGTTCTCCAACTGTTTCTAGAGCTCAATTCCTACCTGTGTGCTCCATAGATACTATGGCTTTTGGTGCCTATATGTACCTACCATAAGGTTTAACTAACAGGTATAGTAAAAGATAATATCAAGAATAAAATTATTGCAGTCGTGTAAAATAATAAAAGTGCTCTCCCTCAAAATGTCTTATAGTATTATGTTATATTTTTGAACTATGATACAATGCAGAAAAACAAACAAATAAACAATAACCAAAAAAAAACCCAAAAAACAAAAAACCTGTGAGACACAGAGAAGCAGATAGTGTGTTGCTGTGACCCACTAAAGTGCCCAGAACACTGATGAATGAGTCACCTGACACATAACCAACTTTCCTTCAGAACAAAGGTTATGGTATTCATTTGTTTGTTTATGTATGTATGTATGTATGTATGTATGTATGTATGTATGTATGTATGTATTTGGTGTGTATGTGCACACACATGTGGAGTGTGGAGAGCAGAGGCTAAATTCATTTCTCCACTGATTTTTCAGTTATATTTTTTATAATGGGAACCAGAAATGCAATTCTGCTAGAATATTGTATCTCACAACTGTAGCCTCCCTCAGCCTTGAAGCAGGCTGATCCAGACTTTGACCTTGCTGCCTCTTAGAAGGAGATAACCTAGGGTGGAGCCTTCTGACCATGATGGCTCTATTGTTCTGTCACCTGCTGGGGGGGGGATGGGCCTTCCCCCTTTATAAGCACAGTTTCTGAGTAAAATCAAGGGCCTTGATCAGAACCTTTGTCTTGGCTTCATTATCTTCTCTTGCAGTCTAAGTCTCTTTCAGCCCCAGCCTGCCTCCCAGCTGTACCCGGTTCATGTAGGCCACGGGCCGGCATACAGCACGCAACAGTGAACACACTTGCCAGGTAGCTCCCAAGTCTCTGATAGGAGTGTTTAGCACAGGTCTAACACATAGAAGTCAGTTCTATTTTGTGGGCATGCTCTATCTTCAGCTGTCTTCTTCCTAAGTGAATTTTTCACATACTCTACTGCCTTGCCTAAGTATTTTTATTCCTGCGAACTGAAAAACTGAGGAGGAATGATTTCTTTCATGTAACTAATGTATAAATTCTCCTCAATAGGTCTAAATTTATTTTGAGGAGCTAATGTCCTCTAAAAATTCCAAACCTGTTACCATTTTAAGTTGCAGATGATTTTCATCTGGGGTGGGGAAAATGTTCTAACTCTAATGTAATCATCAATATAGCAGAGATAGTACCACTGAAATTATACATTTGACCACAACTGAATTACTTTTGCATAGAGACATGCCCTATATTATTTTAAATGCAACATAGTATGTTAGTTAGGTTAATTGTGGTATGTGTTTTAGAAATATTTCCATGCCTACAGATATATGTTGATTCTAATCCAGTGACTACCAAATTTTTATACTCTTCACTCTTATTACTAAGTTGTAGTACAATTAAGAAACAAAAGGCTCAATTTAACCTGGGAATAACTGATGCCTTATAATTGAGTCCAACTGTGTCAACTGTGAAGTTGAACAACAGTTTCTGATAACAATTCCAAGTAACTTGGGTGTGATTCTTAACTGCAGATTCAAACAGCACATGCTCTCCATGGCGCCTGTGAGAGCTTGGAGAGAAGGCAGCGTGGAGAAGCCCCATCTGTGGGATTTCTTACCTTCATGGCTACAGGTTCCCACCATGTTGCTGATTATACTTACTATGGACCTTCTACTGAGTTGATCTCTCCACTTTTCAACTAAGCAATTTTCAAGAAGCATCATCCTAAAAAAAGTAAATTTTTGGCAATTAAACTTTTATTATAAAGGTAAAACATCCATAAAGAAAAAAATCATACTTGTTTTCAAATAATTCTTATTCCTACAACCTCTATATCCACTGTGAAAGACCTATGGATTTTTCTTGTTCCTATATGTGTTTCTGAGCGCACTGTATATGTAGTCTATACTATACATTACTTTTCATTGCTATATTTGTTTTCTGGGATGATTAGAAAAACACAAACAATAAAGTATATAGTACAACTGTAGATATCTACTTAGCTGTTCTCCACTCTCTTCCACTCTCTACTTATTGTGTTTAATATCCTTGCACAGAATAGTATGCACTGGCTTATTATTTCCTTTAGACAGGTTCTGAAAGTAGAATGCTGGGCCAAAAGGGGCTGTGTGTGTGTGTGTGTGTGTGTGTGTGTGTGTGTGAGAGAGAGAAAGAGAGAGAGAGAGACAGACAGAGACAGAGAGACAGAGAGAGAGACAGAGAGACAGAGAGAGACAGTGCAGCGGTTGAGAGAACTGATTGCCCTTGAAAAGGATCTGAGTTCAGTTCCCAACATCAACACAGAGGCCAACCAGCAGCTGTTACCTCCCATTTCAGAGGATATAATGGCCTCTTCTGGCTTCCATGGTAACTGCATTCACATATGATGCACAGATATACATATAACAAAACAGTCCCCACACATAAAGTAAACATAAATAAACAGTTTAAGCCAGGGTTTTTCAATAGAGTACAAATTGTTTTAAAAATAGCCTCATTTTCATCTAATTCACTACCATTAAAATATTAATTAAAAGTAGGATCTCCTGCTCATTTGAGCTTTGGGAATACAAAGGAGAATTTTACTGTTTATTTACTATTTACATAAAGATAAGTTCTAAGTGGATTCATGCAGACATCTTGCATTGTGTTCCTAGCACATTAAATGCTAATTTGAGAGAACAATATCTCTATTTTCACCATATCCATTACAGAGGTATGGCCTTTTCTATCTGCTTTTGTGACTGTTGTGCACATAATATAGTATCATCTAGCAACAACGTGCACTGATATTTTCCCTTGCACGTCCGTGCATTGGCTTTGTGCTTACAGAGCATTTTGTCTTTCAAGGGTCAGATTTCTAATCATCCATTGTCCTTTCTGGCCACGGTTCTAAAACGGTCACCTATGTAGTCCATTTTAAATTTGTTTCATAATGCAGTGAGAAAAGAGACTGTTTTTGCAAATTAATATATTTGCCACACCCACATGCATATTCTATTGTTTTGCCACATGTCTTTCATAGTAAAGTGCTCTAGCGTTTGCCCTCATTGTTTTCAAGCACACTCCCCTTTCCTGGGTCTGCTTTCAGCAGGCCTGTGACTCCAGCTATTTGAAACAGAGACTGAGGAAGGGAGCTCACAAGATTGGGGTCTACCTGGGCTACAGAATGCGTTCAAGGTTAGTCTTAGGACATTCTCTTAAAAATAAAAAGTAAGCAGAGGGCTGAAGTTTAACTAAGTGTTGAACTCGAGGCACGAGGTACAATCCTCAGATTTTTAAAAAAAGGAAAACATTTCTTTTGGGTTATCTTTATGACTATTCTTGAACTACTGGGATCCAAAAAGAGTAGCTTCATGCCAGTTTTGTGCCTCTCATAAGATAGATCTCTAATTACTTTCAAAATAATCTTTACATAAATCCCAGACAAACAGAAAAATATTTGCACTGGATGAGTCTATAACCCACTCAGTTGCCCAGAAAGAATCTAGTGACTAATAGCCTAGTATGTCCCTAAATGAACCCTGGTCTGCTACAGCAACAGAATGCAAGAGTTCAGAGCACTGTCTACTCTTGAGCCAGTTGCAAGTAGAATAGCTTGAAAGTTCAGATAGTGCAGTGCTACAACAGAGGGCAACAACTGATGGAACACACAACTAGGCTCTGAAATTAGGATTTTCAAAAATGGCATTCGCTTTTCTCCATAGAGGAACAGAGGAGTCTTGGATTTTATCAAGAAGTAACATACGGGGAGCAGGGTGAGGGGAGGGTATAAGGGACTTTCGAGATAGCATTTGAAATGTAAATGAAGAAAATATCAAAAAAAAAAAAAGAAGTAACATACAAGCATGAATGTCAATAGCATGAAAGAGAGCTTGTTATACAAAAACACATGATTTTTTTTCTAGATGAAATTTACAGCAAGTTATGGGGTCTGTCCTAGGATGTGAACTGCAGAGTTCATGTCTTCATTCTAAAAAATGTACTGAGATATAAGGAAAAAAAAAGAGAAAATATAGGTATAACAGTACTCCCAGCTAGAGGTATATGTGTGATTATTTAATTGTACTTTGCTTTGCAATGATTTGATTTGATAGTCATGGAATATCAGATCCAGAAACCAGTTTAAAGTTTCTATGTAAGTTAGTGTGTGTGTACAATGTTCCATGAGACTAATACAATGACTTAAAATAACTCCTCTTACTCAAAATAATCTACTTGTGGATATAATTTTCAATCAGTTAATGGATTCTGAAATAAGTTTTTAAAGATTCTTTTAGAATATTTTTCTAAATTTCCTTCATCTTGTTAACTGGTTATATTATTTATGCTTTGACTAACTGATACTTAGGAAATACAGCATCTCAAAAGAGACGTCTACTAAAATATTTTAAAATGACAACTGGTATTACTTTGTTCTTTAAAACCATGATTACTGAGTGAAATTCACACTTCATATGCAATTCCTCTACTCCCTGTGACCTACCTTGAACGCCACTCATAACACATGATTAGGACATCTTGATGGGGCAGGATATGTGGACACTGGCAGGAGGAATTGGTGATGAGAGGGACTTGTGTTCGAGGGATAGGTGACAAAGACTTGAAGATCTCTTTTACATCTACCACAGTTGTGACCTCATTGCAACCACTCCTCTGGACGGCTTTTATTTTGGCATGAATAACTGCAATCAAAAACTCAAGTAAGTGTTGTTATGGAAGACTTTGGAAGAAACTAGAGACAGTGTTTTGGGGCCAAATCCAGAGCTTTTTAAAAAAGTGTTATTTCTGTAATTAAGATCATGTTCAAGCAGTCCCAGTATAGGCAGAAAGCCCACAAAACATCTTATTGTCAACATTGTCTGCAAATTAATGAATCACACCACAAAATGAAAAGGTAATTAGAAGGCCAATGTTGGCCTGGAATTGGGCTTATAGATCAACCAGATATTTTGTGAACATTTTTATCTGTTTCTACTTTCCCTCTGATGGGCTGGAGGGTAGGCATATTACCAGCTTTGGAGGCCAAGGTGAAGCTTCTATTCATTCAGTCATCCATGCTATGTTTGAATTACTTTTTACAGAGGAATTCATTAGTCATAACTGCCAGGTCCCTAGGGAATGCTGGCTTTTATCTAATCACCAGAAATCCTCTCATAGTTCAGGCTGAGCTCATTTCTAGATATTTGGACAGCCTGAAACCCAATATTAACATATTCCAACTACAAGGACTCTAAAAGTTGCTGTCCTCAGTTCACTAAGGTAGCACGACAATACAAGCTCCAAGGAGTAGGGATGAGGTACTATTACAGGGGGATGCTCAGGTCACCAGCTTTGATCAAGTTTTAAGTTTCAAATTTGGATCTTGCTACTACTTAGTGCTTCTAGCGGAGTTGTAGATCAGCCCCAAAACAAGACTGTTTTGAATTGCACCATAAGAAGCTGCTTGAAGAGGAGCCAAAAGCATACCAAATGAACAATTCATTATCAGCATGGCACCCCAGAGATAATAGTAGCAGAGAAACTCTGGTTGGACCTATCGGGGATCCTGGCAGATGAAGCACTAAGCAGAACAAAGTAA
Source organism: Mus musculus (assembly GCF_000001635.26). Classification (NCBI taxonomy): domain Eukaryota; kingdom Metazoa; phylum Chordata; class Mammalia; order Rodentia; family Muridae; genus Mus; species Mus musculus. The sequence goes on along the minus strand of NC_000079.6, from coordinate 19,626,209 downwards.
GGTAATATCCACATAGAACATGTTTCAGGAAAATAACCTATTTGGAAGAAAAAGATTTTTTCTGTAATTGAATTATCCACATTGGTTATTCATGACTCTAAAGTTTGACAACCTAACTACAGGTTATTTCCCAAGAGCTCCATATCTCTCCTACTTTCTAAATAATCTAAATATTCTACTGAAATCATGTATCAGTTAAAATATGAAAACCAAGTTGATGAAGAAACTATATATCTTTCCTGTTACTTTTTTGTCCTTGTTATTTTAGGAGAAATTTAAAAGTTTAGAAATTCAATAAAATACTAAATAGCCCAAGGAGGCACTTGATTTGTTTTTTCTTCTTTTCAAGTATATGTTTGTATAGTGTATGTATGTGTCATGTGGGTGTGTGCACATATGTGCCAGTGCAAGCAATTGAATCATTTCTGATCTCAAGTACAAATCTTTAAAGAACATAAGAGAATTGTATTTCCAAATGATGATAGAGAATTAAAAGTACTCAAAACTTTTAAAATAGCATGGGCTTTGTTTTTTCCCTCTGGAGGAAGTACTAAATGGTTTGTTCAAGTAAAAGAGAGGATGCCTAAGCATCTGTAGCTGTTGGTGAAGAAAAAGGCACATGGTCATATCTTCATCCTCTGGTCTTCAGATAAACAAATCCTGGTCCAAAGCCCTGTCCTTCCTGTAAGGGAACAACCTGAGAAACGGAGCGGCAGTCTCGACCACTCTGTGCATAGCAGTTTTCACTGAGGTCAGTTTTTTATGTGAATTATTTATCTTGTGCTTGCTTTCATTAACCCAGCAAAGACACTTTATGGTTGTTGAGTGGTCCGGAAACCATGTAATTACCCATCCATTACCCCTTCTTGACTACTATATCCAGTCTCGTGCGATTTCAGTGCCTTGCTGTGCCAAGTCCCCAAAGCAAATGCTGTTATCAGAAAACTCACCATAGCTGTAGTTTTTGCTCAGGTATGTTGCCAGGGTCGGCTTCACCTTTTTGCACTTGCACCGATCTGAAAGAGACACAAAGTCCATGGGCAGTGGGGAAAGGACATCACTCTGCGCACAGAGCAGAGGAAGCCCGAGGACAGAACTCACCAGGGCTCAGACGTTTACAGTCAGCATCAAAGGACCTTTCTTGCACCATCATATCTGGTGTGATGTCTATCCACTTCACATCTGAAACACAAACAGGGCCTCAGGGATGTAGTCAATGCCTGGGTCTCCTCATTCACGTGGAATAGGAACCATTGGAGGCTACGAGCCAATACAAACATCCAACACAGTATTGCCGTAGTAAAAATAATGTGATTGTTACCTACCTTTCTCACTACAACTCAGGCCTAAGGAAAAGAGTCTTTGAGTCAAGAATTTGCTGACTCAAGCAGAATCTGATGCAAATGAACATCCATGACACTAACCTGGAGCAGTCTCCTCGCCCCTTCCCTGAGCACCCTGACACTGCTGTTCCAAGTCTTCTGTTAGAACCACCAGCCTGTTTCCACGCTGCTACCTCCCACTGCAGTGCAGGAACAGCCCACAGCTGCATTGTCAACAGTACTAAGCATAACTTCCAGGCTTAACAAAGTTGAAGCAGTTGTCTAATGTGAACTTTTTTTCTAGTATTCCAAATAAGAGAACCGTTTAAAGCAAGGTTGATAAATCACGCCCACCCCCTTTAACTCATATCCTAGGCGCAGCCTCTTTAAATAGAGGATGATCTGACTTAGGGGAAGCCTCAATAAAATAATGCAATAATGTTCTCAGGTTTCATTTCAAGAAATGAATTCGTAGTGTCCCTTCCAACAGTAACAGTAAAACAGCATAAAAGAAAATAACGGAGGAAGTGACACAGGATCAGATTAACCAACATGCCACAGGGCTCTGCTCAGTGACCACAACATAGGCACAGAGTGGAGTTTAACCAGGGCGACTACATTTACAAACTTTACGCCGCCGGGTGGGAAGCCGGAGCTATTATTGCTCTTCGAGAAAGAACTCCCGGTCAGCATGGAATGAGAACATATTAGCCACCACGTGCTGGGACTGTCTCAAGCACCAGCTTTCTTTGCTTAAGCTATTGTTTCCTTTATTTACCTTATATTAGACACTTAAATGGGTTATTCTCCAACAACCTTATTCTCCATGTCCTTCAGGGAGCTGTTTCTCTCCCCTGAGAAATCCCTGAGAGATAAACTTCTGGGCCCTTCACCTCCCCCAAGGCTGGGACAGGAGCTGGTGGGCTCTAAGCAGACACCATCTGCTTCTCATGCGAGTGTGTTTGTTCCCTAGAATCTCTTGGCCTCCTTGATACCTCCTCTTCTCTTACCTTCTGGAAGGTCAGTGACTATTGCCTCTGGAGAGATACAAACTCCACGGTCATAGACCGGCAGCTCATCGCAGGCCAGGCTCTCTGGCCAGCTGTGGTTATACATCTTCATGAGGGGCTCGCAGTCGTCACGTGCGCGCTGGCACACAGACTTGCAGGGCTTGATGGGATCGTGCAGGAACTCCAGGGTACAGATGGGTGCGTACATGGCACAAAGGAAGAAGCGCAGCACAGAGCTGCAGTTCACGTCCACTAGCTCTTCATACTGTTCGATGGCCAGGATGGCGTTCTCCTGAGTGCTGTGGTGCAGGTGGTTGGGCATCCGGGTGATGTTCCAGGGCATGTGCCTGCACATGGGGATGCGCACAGCTTCGCAGGGCGCTCCGCGAACTCCCAGCGCCAGGCGCAGCCACAGGCATAACGCCACCAGGATGGAGCGGAGCATGGCACTGTCCTCCTGGGCTGCAGTCTCTGCTGGGAGGACCCTTTTCTTCCAGCCCCGTTGACCTCCTTATCTCTTTACCTAGGGGCAGTGGAGTGAGCTTTCCTGCTGGAGCTCCAGTCTGCACTGATGAGGAGTTCTGGGGGGTTGGCCGTCGATCACCCCTGGGCGCACCGGCACTGGCAGCGCCAGCACTCAGCCTCCAGAGCAACGACCCCCGCGGGAAGCTCCAGTCTCGAGTCCCGCAGCTCGGAGCGCAGCGGGCCACGGCCATTGTGGAACCCTATTTATCCAGACGCGTCCCCTGACGTGGGCTCAGCAGCCTTGGCAGCGGCGAGAGCAAAGCCGGCTCCCACTCCGCTGCTCCACCCCCAGCCTCTCCTGCAGAAGCGATGACATCATCTCGGCCGCTCCACAGCCAAGGGCCATAGTTCTGCATTTCCCCCCAAAGTCCATCCTTTTTTTCGTCAGCTAGTCTTTTTTCTTCAGATCAAGAAAAGGAGCATCTTGCTTTCAGCCATTTGGGACTCTGGATAAAAGCCTGTGCAGGGGAGACTTTGCTAAGTCGGCCTTAAAGTTTCCCTAAGTTCAGAGTTGGAGCAACTGGAGCAACGTGACCCTGTTGTTGCCCTTTCATTTCGAAACACTTGTTTTTCCTTTCCCATAGGGGGCGAGAGAGGTGCCTCAGCTATGAGGGCAGTGTGGATCAGGGAAAGCCTAGCACAGTAGGTGTTGGAACTAGCACTGGCAGTTTATATAAGCCTTCCCTAGACCACCCTGAGTTGTGCGGAGTTTGCTATTGTTGCTACTGATGTTGTTTTGTGGCCACTAGACTTAGTTCTGGCTCAGATTTTTACCAGGCATTTGGTTTGTGACTGCTCCAGGAACTTGGAACTGCCCAGGGGTGCAAGAGCATCTCTGTGTTGGAGGAGTTTCTCTATTCGCTACTTTCTCTAAAATACTAATTTCTGAGCCCAACATGACTGGAAAACAGAAGAAAACAAAGATAACTTGAGATGCTGCATGCTGAAAGATTTTCCCAATCCACCAGCGTGATCTTTGCTAAATTGCCCGTTATTTTACTTGACTAAGAACTCACTAGCTTTGGAAAGCGAGCGTGCATGTTTACTTTCCTCTTCTTTGCTTTAGAAAGAGACATGAAAATCAATGCTGGTTCACAGAAAAGAGCTGTTACTGTTGCAAGTTTACACCAAATGCCTGCCAATCAGAAAGCAAGACTTCCGATGTAAACTTGCTCTCATCGTTGACAATAAGAAAACATGTTCTCTGAGTGTTAATCTTTAAAGGTATGGTTGAGCTTGAAACCTGGGTTAAAGGAAGTTCTTTTGCCTCTCCCTCCAACGCTGAGGCCCACAAGTTAGCTTAGGTGTGAATCTGACTGAGGATTAAAACAGCTGTGCAAAACAAAAACAGCAAAAAACAAACAAACAAAAAAACCACAACTGCATTTGTCATCCTTATTGTGTAAGGTATAGAGACAAACACTATGAAGACATTAATGATCCTATGAGATCAGATACTATTTAGATCTGTGTAAAGTACCTATTCATCCCGAGCAATCCATAAAGGCATTCTGCTTTCCTACTGAATAGGTCTCAAGTCCCAAAGATGCCAAATGCCATAGGAAAATATCAAGCAGAAGGGGGTGGCCAAAAGGCACCTCATGCCTTTTCTGGTAGTGAAATCCCAAACCTAGTCTACCGCCCCCCTCCCCGCACCACACACACTGAGCAAAAAAGATCATTAGATTAACTTTCTAATGAGAAGAGAGGGGGTATAGAAAGACAGAAGGACAGAGACAGAGACAGACAGAGGGATAAAAACTTCCCACCTCTTTCTCCAACCCAGTATAGATGAGACCCTAGGTTCCTCCCAACACTAAATGAAAACAAGAAAAGAACTAAAAGAAGGAAACTATTAAGACAGGAATTTGGGACAGAGGGGTAGAGCTCATTGTTGCGCTCACTCCAAGTTCACACTCAGCCTAAGGAAGCTACCTTCAATGTGGAACTCTACCTATCAGGCCCACCGATAGTCAGTCTGTCCCTGTTTTTCATAATGTTATACAGAGCAGAGGGACTTGTCCGAAAATTCTTGTCAATTGTCCTTCCTCTTCCTGCCCTCCCAAAAGGCTTGCAGCTTTAGCACTAAAGCCATTGTCCTCTAGTTGGGTGCTTCTCTGGGGTGACTCCCATTTGGGCTCCCTATTCTTCCTTTCTCCCCTCCTACATGCCTGCTGCTCTCAGGATTTTGACCCTAGCTTTCACCTCAGTCTTCCCTCTCCCGTCAACTCCAAGTTTCCTCATTCTCAGGACTTTTGAAACGTAGGTTGGAGAGTTCCTTGTCAAATATCCCTGGGAGGGGGGTGGCAAGAATCATCCATCCATCCATCCATCCATCTCAAATTCTCTTCAGTGACCCTTTCTATGCCTGTGGCTTCCGAATCTAAGACTTGGGCACTGCATGCTCAAGCCATGCAGAACTGTCTTTGGTTGTCTCTACCTAGATATTCCCCAGTCATCTCAAAGCTAACTGGCTGAACTACAATTTTCCTTCCTTCCTTCCTTCCTTCCTTCCTTCCTTCCTTCCTTCCTTCCTTCCTTCCTTCTTTCCTTCTTTCCTTCCTTCCTCTCATTTACCCAAATCAGAACCCCCTGCCTCCAACTTCAATCTTTCTTTGTAATTTCAAGCTCCATTCCACCCTACCCATCCCCATTGCTGTCACTCAGCTACTCTACAGCTGGCTTGTAGTGTAGCAGCTTCTGCCCTGATACCCTGCCACTCTGTCTGACACTGCATTTTCTTCCTGTGCTAGCCGAGTGAGCTTTCTAATATACATCGCTTATGAGGGTTGTCCCTGGCTTTTTGTGGGCTTGTGGCTCTCACAGTCCTCGATATCAACAACAAAACACTCAACAGCTTTTAAGGCCCTAAATGATCAGGCTCCTGATTGTCTTACAGATACTTGCTTGGGCTCCAATCCTGGAGTTCTTTTGACCTCACTCAGAAATGCCCCAAACCATTTCCTCTTGGCTCACTCTTCTTCATAGTAGGTATTAAGTGGAAATGTAAATAACATTGTAAAGCAAGGGTCTTTAAAAAATTGCCTCATCTCATCTTGTTTCTATATTATTATTAATCCTACCATTACTTAAACACACACACACACACACACACACACACACACATACACTAAAGTAAACCTCTAAAAACACAAACCTCTGGACTTGAAGCTTTGACGTGTAGGAGAGAGGAATCTCACTGAATTGAGACTCAGGCCTGAGATTGGAAACTGCACAACGAACACCACAGAAATTTAGTGTCATTTCTTCAGGAAGGGACCATTGTAACACTTTTAATTTGTAAAAAAAAAAAAAAAAAAAAAAAAGTCACGATTTTACCAAGAAACAAATTACAGCAGCCAGAGAATGTGCCACACCTCTGCTCTGCTCCTGTCCTCCTTGAGGGGGGTTGCAGTTCTTGGAGAAAGGAGTCCCTTCTCAGAGAATTACCCCTTCCATCCCAAACCCTTTAAGTGCGATGCCCTTTAGGATGCTAGTGGCATCACTGCCGCTGCGTTTCCTGTTGGCAGCAGAGAGCAGGAAAAACAAGCTTTGGTAAGCCTCCGCCAGAGCAGAAAGAGCTGGGGCGATTCACGCGGCTTTCCCAGGCCGGTGTCCCGGTGTCCGGAGCCCCCAAGCCAGGAGCCTGTGGAACGGAAAATCGAGAGAGGCCTGAACTGGGTCCCGGAGCACACCTTTCGCCAGGGCGCAGAGAAGGCTCACGCGACTAGTCCAACGCAGGGCCTCGGCTCTCTCTGGAGCTCGGCTGACCCTGGGGCGGCAGATCACGATGCCCGCGCGCGCTCCCCGCCGCCTGGTCCAGGGGCCTCGGGGGACCTGGCTGCTGGGAAGCCTCTGGGTCTGGGTGCTGTGCGGCCTGGGGATGGCGGGCTCCCTGGGAACCCCACAGCCATGCCAGGCACCCCAGCAGTGGGAGGGACGCCAGGTTCTGTACCAGCAGAGCAGCGGGCACAACAACCGCGCCCTGGTGTCCTACGATGGTCTCAACCAGCGCGTGCGGGTGCTGGACGAGAGGAAAGCGCTGATCCCCTGCAAGAGGTAGGCAGCTTGGAAGGGCAAGACGGCGGCCAGGGGAACGCCAGCTCGGGCGGGGGCTTGCTACTCCAGCTAGACCCCCAGCAGCTCCCGGCCCCTCCCGATCCCCAATTAAGTTATAGGGGGCCTTGGGATCCGCTTGGTCTGACCACTGAGGTAGAGGCAGGCAAAGAAAGGACTCTCCAAGGGCAAGATGGAAAAGCCAGGCATTCTAAGTCCAAGTTAGCCTCATGTCTTAACTGCTGAGTCAGGCTTCTGGCACCTGGAGTCCCCTGCAGTCTAGGGCGTGTTTTTTGTGTAGAAGGGACAAACACAATATTCTCTAAAATTTTTGTTTACAATGAAAACATTTTAAATCACAGTGTGTGTGTGTCTCTGTGTGTGTGTGTGTGTGTGTGTGTGTGTGTGTGTTGCCTGTGTGGAGGCCAGAGGACAACTTAGAGTCGGTTCACTCTCTCTCTTCTGACATGTGGCTCTAAGTACAACACTGTAAAAGGCATGGGAAATGATTTTTAAAAGCTCCTCCCAGCTCATTACCCTATTACAATCTGACCATGTTTGTTTCCATCTTGAGGATTTTCTCTTTTGAAAAACTAGTTAAAACTCCCATTAGAACACATATACTTTCTCCTTAAAACATCTGTTAGATACATATACTGCCACCTTAGAATAGACGCTGGGGCACATACATTCCCACCTTAAAATCCCAATTTTACGTATCCTTCTCTCTTCTCAGTTTATTAGGTTTTTTTAAAACCTATTTTTAATGACCACAGAAATTGCAAAATGGGAGGGCATGCTATCTGTCACACACATGCTCAACACAAATGCGTGCACATTTACATACACACACACAAGCAAACCAATGGTAGTCAATTTAGCTTTCCATTTTGTGTTGATAGAGGACATACTTTTTTAGAATGTCACCTTGTTTCTGGTCTCTTTAAGACCTACTTTCTAATTTAAGATCACCACCTGTCTCGGTGGCTCAGCCCTCCACTAATGTCCAGTGTGTGTCATGCAGTCACACTGACATCTCTTCATGGCATTTGCACCAGGAGGAGATACGATGGTCCTGGTAAGATTGGTGATGAATAAGAACCACTAGCTCCCAGCACAAAACAAAGCTTGGTAACACCGTTTCACCAAAAAACCATTGGAAGTGTTGGGCTTCTTGATTAAAGTAGGGGAAAGACAACTTTCTGAACCACCTAATCAGAGTGTGAGACCACCCATTACCAAATGCAGGAGACTCACTGTACTCTTGGATTTTTTTTCTGCTTTTGAGGATTCAACAAACCATGGATAGAAAATATGTGAAATCATATTGCATGTACTAAGCACATCCATACTATTTTTCTTGTCATTGCTTGTTAAACAATACAGAACTTATTTGAATAACATTTATATTATATTTGTTATACTGAACAACCCATATATGGAAGGGTGTTTGTAAGCTGCATGCAGTTTTTTGTCACTCTTAGATCAAGGACAAGGGCATCCATGGATTTTGTTATCCATAGAGGCACTGGATCCAACCCTCCTTGAATATAGAGGGACAGCTTTACATTAGCCTGGAAGGCAAGTCACAGTAGTGTCTTTATGGAAGACTCAGAGTATGCAAAGACTTTCAAGAACATGAGTGTTTTTCATTGGGGCTTGAGGGATATAGTAATATCCATTATTTGAGTGTGTTATATGATATACTATTGCTGAAACTTGGCATGTTTTATATAATTTTGTTTAGGGTTCATAACATCACACACTAGGTTGTATGATTTCTATTCACATAGAAACACCAAGACCTAGGGAAATTAATAAACTTTCCTTCTATCGCACAACTGAAAGTTAAGAAAGCTGCATGGATTCTGACATCTATAATATACTATGTTCATATTCATCCATCCTCATTCAGTAGGCTATTGCTCATGGCAGATACTGTGTCAGTTATCAGTGGAGTGGGTCCTGATTTTCAGGGGATAACAGTCTGAAGGTGGAATCTCATAATTTAATTATCCCTACGATGAATATACCCATGATGAACACATGGCCAGAGCTTCCTGGAGAAGGTGATATCCCAAATTAGTGGCCCTCAGACACCCAAGCGAATCTACCAGGGGTGACATGCAGAAAAGACTTTGTTGGGGGCATAAATATGTATGTATCACAGATTTAGTAGGTTGTCATCTGGGAGTTTACAAGCAGGACTCATATTCTGAGACTACCAGCCCAGTCTCTATGAGGAACAAAAGCAGAGTGTGTTGAGAGGTCACGCTGAAGGAGCCTGAACAGTTGGAATGCCATTATTAGGTGGCATAAAAATCACTGGATGCATGGCTGAAATTTCATCCTCAAGAGCTTTAGAAAAACTAGAGCGACACAATGAGTGTAGGAGCAAACACTCCGAGTACTGTAGCTGCTTCAGATGGAGAGGAAGCTGCACAGGTGGTTCCATTAGGGAAGTGTTAAAGAGGTGGTGACATATAAGTGATCAGAGGCCGCAGGGTATGGAGGGACAAAGAGGAGTCAAGCAGGTTGCCACTAGTGGTAGCTGGAGCTAACTGTACTGGCTGCATAGAACAGGGATCACTCTCTTTACTTGGAGTGAGGGTGGGACACGACTCTTGATGTGTCCTTAGGAAGCATGTTCACTGGTTATCTGTTGGTCAGTAGACATGGGGAACATGGGCTGGAACACCAGAGTTCACTGCTGATGCTAACTAAGCAGTGTGACCTGGAGAAGACCAAGAGTTCATTCTCACCCAAAGAGCATCATTAACTGTTCAAGACATTTGGCTATGTACTCAGAATCTGGTTCTGAAAGTGAGCTTTTCTAGATTACTGTGGGTTTTTTTTTTTTTGAGACTCAGTTTCCTCTTTTACAAAATGCAAATACGTATAGCAACTCATTTATTAGCATATAGTGAGGATTCTGTAAGTTAAATATACAAAGCACGTGCTACATTGTCTCCTCATAGAGCAGTGAGGAGGTGTGTAGTCAGGGGTCCCAGGTGCTTCTCTCACCACCCACCATCATTGTCCTGGTGGATTTCATTTCCCATGTGCAGGAGTCTTACTGACAGCCCCTCTGAACTCAGACACTTGATTGAGCAGCACACACAAGTATCCTCTCTTTGGGAACTGACTCGGTACACAGACTCAAATGCTAAACTATATTTCAGCAAGTTTTATAGCTGGTATGGAGACCAGTATTCTCAAATCCACAGAGATAGACTAAATCATTCTCTCCTTGATTCAAAACGATGTGAGAAGCCAAATTGCGATCAGGAGGTTATGAGTAAAGAGTTGGAGCAGACACACGTACAGAGGCCTGGTGATTGTCTCTTCCAGGCTCAGTTTTACGTACAACATTGAGTTTTTTCCATCACAGATAGATGTTTCTTCCCAGAATAATATTTAACAATTGTCAGATTGTGTGGGCTACTTGAAACAAGCTAATGTCATTTGGGAAGAAGGAACTGCAATTGAGAAAATTTCCCCACAAGATTGACCTGTGGTACTTTTGACCGATAGAGGGTTAATATGGGAGGGGCCAGCTGACTGAGGGTAGCACCAATCCTGGGCAGGTGATCTTGGGTTGTAAAATAAGTCAGGTTGAGAAAACCATAGGGAACAAGCCAATTAACAGTGCTCTTCCACGTTTACTGCTTCCAGGTCCCTTCCTTGAGTCCTTACTCTGACTCTGATGATGGACTGTTTGAAAGACAATGTAAGATAAAAACAACCCTTTCCTCCCCAAATTGCCTTGGTCATGCTGTTCAGCAATAGAAACCTTAACTAAGATAGAAATTTATACCAGGAGTAGGGTATTGGCTGAGATAGACCTGATCATATATTTTGGGGAGGACAGTGGTAACATTTGAACTTTGGGCTGGAAAAACCATTGGAAGCTTTAAGAACATAATGTGAAAAGCAGGGTAGACAATGGAGGCCTGGCTTGAGATGTTCTTAGAGGAAAGTTTGAGAGTCCTTTAAAGACTCTATGATTATTCAACTCTTCTATAACAACTAGAGTGGAACATTGCTTCGCTTTGCTGATACAATGGATTTTGCTCAGCTGAGGCTGAAGAATCAGCTGTGATTAAGAAGAGACCAGCATTATTGATGCAGAATTTCTTCAGAAATGTTTCCCTGGGTTCAGCTCACAGAAGCAGTGATCCAAGAGGAGGGGGCTAAGGTTATACCACATGCTAGTCACCTAACTTGAGTTTCTCAGATTGTCCTGGTTGTGAAGGCATGAAGGAGTCTTGGAGAGCAGTCTTGTCACAGTGAAAGGCCAGGAGAGGCAACTGGTGAACCTATGCGGCAGAGGTGGAGGTATGGAGTCCTTGGAGGAGCCCTGGTGATCATGAAAATCATGAGTAAGTCCCAGGTGCCCCACACTGAGCTGTTTATAGTGCTGGACATTGGTTTCGTATTATTCTGGTTGTAACTATACTCTGGCTTCTCTTTTCTGAAATAAGAAGTATGTAACTTTTCAAATTAGGAGACCACAGTTAAGGGAGTTTGGAATTTTACAGACTTTGGAATTTTAGAGAGAGAAGAAGTGTTAGAGAGGCTTGGGACTTTAAAAGAGTTTTAAATATTTTAAAGAGCCTGAACTTCTAAGTTGTGTAAAAATTTGAAACCTGTGGGAATTTTTAAAATTGGAATATTTTATGTTATGATGGGAATATTAGCATGACACCTCGGGGACAAATGAGTAAAGAAAGATTGTAGTTTAATAGTGATGTGTTTGTGTGTCAAGTTGACAAGGGTCAATTGTGCTGACTGGACTTTTTTTTACCTTGACACAAGCTAAAGACATTTGAGAAGAGGGAACCTCAGTTGACCAAATGCCCCAAACCAAATTGTACTTTAGGCATTCTCTTGATTTTATGAGTGATAAAGGAGGACCCAGCCAACTGAGGGTGGTGCCACTGCTGGGCAGGTGGTTCTGGCTGGGACAAGAAAGTGGGCTGAACAAGCCAAGAGGGAGCAAACCAGTAAGCAACACTCAATACATGGCTTCTGCTCCACTTCTTGTTTCTGGGTTTCTGCCTTGACTTTTCTGCATGATGGACTACAAGCTGTAAGCTGAAATAAATCCTTTTCTCCCCAAGTTGCTTATGGTCATGGTGTTTCATCACATCAGTAGAAACCCCAGCTAAGATGCAGGTGAAATTGAAGGTAAAGCGATGCCTGTGTTTTTACAATTGTGATGCCTCCTTGCTACTCTCTACTATCCCTTCTTTTGGTCTGGACTCCTCCCACTCTGGACGGTACACAAGCTTCTGTCAGGAAGTCTCTTTCCTCATAACTTAATAAATAATTAGTGTGTGTTTCAGACATGTACACTGTACTTGTAAGGCACAGCCTCAATCTTGTTGGCTTAGAATTCACATCCTCACTGCATCTCCATTTCTCTGTCTTTATACCATCATGTGATGGCTTCACGGTATGGCTTGTAGAAGGCAGTTGAGTTCTTCTTTCCATGTTTTTTGGCTGGGTTCTCCCTCACAGTCCTGTCAGGTCCTAAATCAGATGCAAAAGGGAGCATTTAGTATGTGAATACATTTTACATTCTTTAAATGTAGATTTCTTAGTACAGACTCAAAATGGTTTCAAATAACAGGAGTATGGCCAAGCAACCAGATGTTATTTGAAAAAACTATGGATGGTTGTCTCTTTGTATTTACTAGTAAGCTGAGACATAAGTGTAGAATTGGATCAACTTCTTAAGAGCCTTCTTCCCCACTCAGATAGTTACGGAAAATCCCAGTGATAGTTACCAGGGAATGACAAGGATTTTCCAGAATCTCTGTTCCCTGAGATGATGGAAAAGATTAAAATAGTTTATGAGCTTCAGATAAGACAAGCCTGAACCATGAATAGGAAAAATTAGTAATTGATACTATTTTGTTTTCTGGTTCCAACTGTCTCTTCTGTTTTCTGGATTAAACTCATGGGGATTATATTGGGAAGGCTAAAGGAAAAGCAGGCTGATTATTTTTATAATTTAATCAATATGGTGATTTTATGTGAGGGGAGCAAATTAGATTTGACTGTATCCTACAGGGCACCAGTACCACACTGCTGCTTACCAGTGGCGTCTTTAGATTAATGAAGCTACACACATGGAGGCAGAGAGTCACTGGATGAGTACACATAGGAATAACATTTTTTAGGCTGCTCAGGAGCTGATTTTATGTGTTCTACCAGAAATTTTTATTTATAAGTGATGAAAAGTATGTCACATATTGAGTAGCAAATGGATTCTCATTCAAGTTGCGATTGTTTCACGTCTGGTTTAGTTGTGTCCAGAGAACAAAAGAACATTTATCTTCTCTGCTGTGATATGAAACTAATTGTGTTTGGTTGGAAACTGAGGGAATGCTGTTAGAGAGCCATAGGTTGGAATCATTTCTTTTCAATGATGCCTCATTTCTAAGTACTTTTGTTTAGGAGATATATGATTGCCAATATCATGAAAGCATATTGGTGCTTCTGTTACATCGAGCTGATGGCTTCTACAATGGTGTGGCATAGATTTTATATTTTTTTCACCCTGTCCTTTGTGTAAACTTAAGCTTCTTTCTCTCCCCTTCCTTTTCATTTAAGCTTGTCCTCATGAGCAGAAAGAAAAAGTGATGATTCAGTGCTTTGGCCCTGAGCCAAAAACCTCTCCTCCCTGACACTCCATTACCATATGAATTGAACAGAATTATTTATAGGAAATCTCTTTTAAGATCAATTCTTATGTGTTTGACACATGGTAAAACTCATGGCTCTAACTGCATATGTATTAGAGGATGACCTCGTCAGTCACCAATGGGAGGAGAGGCCCTAGGTCCTGTGAAGGCTCCATGCCCCAGAATAGGGGAATGCCAGGACCAGGAATGGGAATGGGTTGAGTTGGGGAGCAGTGGAAAAGGGGAGTGATAGGGAATTTTTGGAGGGGAAACCAGGAAAGAGGACAACATTTGAAATGTAAATAAAGAAAATATCTAATAATAATAAAAAAGATCAATTCTTGTGTGTTTGAGAAAGAAGATAATGATTCTTTCTTTAACACATTATCTTACTTTATTTTGAAAATTTCTCCTATTTACATTTACAGTACAAAGAGGCTTTTCTTTTAGTTTCTAAACTATTGGGGAGTTCACTGACCACCAGATATGCACATGGTCTTCAGATACTGCGGTGTATGTTTTCTGCAAGCAAGGACGTTCATTCTCTGTACCTGCATTACAGCCATGAATCAGGAAGTCAACATTGGCTCTATTTTACTACCTGAAACCCAGCTATTTCCAGGTTTTGTTGGTGAACTTTTGGGTGCTCTTTTCAGCAGAAGAATACAGTTTAAATATAAGTATGACAGTGGGGTACTGTGTCTCTGATCTCTTTTTGTCTAGAACAATTCCCGAGGTCTTTCTTGCAGCTGCAATTTTTAAAGATTATTGCCTGGGTGTTTTACTCAGTGTTCCTCTGGTGTCTTATATTCATGTTCAACTTACTCAGTATGGAGTGTGTCAAAGCTAAGACTTTACTGTGTCTGTATGACCGCTCTAGCCACAGAATGTTGGCTATCATATTGTGCCATTGTGAAGTGACACTTTTTCCTTCATAATTAATAAGTAATTGTGTGGGAAGATACTTTTCCATCTTGTTCATTCCAATTGTTCATCAAACTCTAAACTTACATCTTTGGTTCAGTACAGATTCAGGGTTCTCATTGGATTCCTTGTTTGTTTTGACTTCCCAGTTTTTCAGAGGAGCCGCTCCCAGTCGTCTTTGACATTCTTTTTGTTTTGTTTTTGTTTTTGTTGTTGTTGTTGTTGTTTGAGACAGAGTAAGATATTCCACAATCATCTTATTTCCCCTTTCAATTAGCTGTTCCTCGAGAAGTCCTGGTTATTGATGCTGGAGAAAAACACTTGGAAGTCCAAGTCTGTAGTCTAGTTGTACTCATTGCTCTCAGGCACTGCTAACAAGGAGTCAGGGCTCGTAACACACACACACACACACACACACACACACACACACACACACGCACAGGAACACTCTCATGCACTCATTCACAAATATGCACACACTTAAATCTTTGTGTCTAGAACTCCAGTCCTTATCCCTAGAAGTAATTCTGTGGCCCTTTCCATTCCAGTTCAACCCAACATGGGGGATTCTCTTCTTTTTTTTTTTTTTTTTAACAGAGAATTCTTTTTTTTTTAATTAGGTATTTTCCTCGTTTACATTTTCAATGCTATCCCAAAGGTCCCCCATACCCACCCCCCCAATCCCCTACCCACCCACTCCCCCTTTTTGGCCCTGGCATTCCCCTGTACTGGGGCATATACAGTTTGCGTGTCCAATGGGCCTCTCTTTGCAGTGATGACCGACTAGGCCATCTTTTGATACAGATGCAGCTAAAGACAAGAGCTCCCAGGTACTGGTTAGTTCATAATGTTGTTCCACCTATAGGGTTGCAGTTCCCTTTAGCTCCTTGGGTAATTTCTCTAGCTCCTCCATTAGGGGCCGTGTGACCCATCCAATAGCTGACTGTGATCATCCACTTCTGTGTTTGCTAGGCCCCGGCATATTCTCACAAGAGAGAGCTATATCTGGGTCCTTTCAGCGAAATCTTGCTAGTGTATGCAATGGTGTCAGCATTTGGAAGCTGATTATGGGATGGATCCCTGCATATGGCAATTCTCTCTCACAGTGAATGAACAAGACCTCATCCTCAGATTCACTAAAGATCAGTCATGCAGCTAGAGTGTTCCCTCCCTACCCTGCCCAAGACCAGCCTTACAGAAATGTTTGTGTCTCCTTAATGATGTTAGTTCATAGTGTTCAAGCAGAGGAAGAGGAAAGGCAAGTTACATTTTTCGTAGATATTTACTTTCTCTTGAATTTATCAACCTGGCATCATTGCAGGCCTGCAGAGAGGATCTGTGAGTCTCAGGCTGTAGACCGGTCTTTACCTTGATCTGCATGGAATGGGATTTCATTTCTAGACTTTAAAGCTTGGGCATGACTTCTCCTTGTCACGTGCTCCCTTTCCTCATATCTGATCACTAGAGATGATGTTTTGTTTTATTAACTAAGGAAAATGTACTACTATTGACATCTTGACCCTTCTAAAATAAACCATATTGATTTGCAATGCTGACATTTTCACAAAAAAAAGACACATTCTTAGAAGAACCAAAGTTTGCTTCGAGAGGGTCTAGAGACCTTGGAGTTCAGTAATTTACTCCTTTTACTAAAGACATAAAATAGCTGAACAGAACCAAGGAGAATAAAAAAAGCAAAACTAAACAACAACAAAAGAAAAACCTTTATGAAAGGAAGTCATCAGAAGTGGTCACCATACTGTTCTGGAAACGACTTCTTTTCAATAACATTGAACTGTTTCTTCCTAAGTCTGTCCTTAGAGAAGGTGGTCAGGGCCACATGCCCAAAGATCTGAAAATATGCCACCAATTAGTGGTTTATTTTTCCTGGAAAAAAATGAGATAGTCTTATATTTCCCAATTCCAGTAAAAAAAATTCTCATTCCTTCCTTCATAAATTTTTATTTACTCATCTTTAAGGAAAAAGAGTCTCTTGAAGACTAACAGTGGAAACCTCATTTCACCCCTTTTATTTATCTCTGTCCTACTAGGCTCTCTCAAACCTCTCCAATCAAGCTGTCACACAAGTCCATGGAGAATGTCCTGGGCAGGACCAGAAGCTTCAAATACCTGTCAGCTCCTCAGCAGCCCCAATTCTCTTCTCAGTACTCACCTACCTAGGTGTGCCTCTTCTATTTGGTTTTTCACACATCACCTTACAAATGTTTCTCATTATTTGAAAAATAATTCTATGTATGTATGTATGTATGTATGTATGTATGTATGTATGTATGTATGTGTGTGTGTGTGTGTTGTATCTCTCTCTTTTGCTCTGTGTGTGTGTGTTTGTATGTACATGTTCACATGTGTGAGTGTATATGCATGTGAAAGCCAGTGGTCAATGTTGGATTCCTTCACATTCTGTTCTTGGAGCTCATGCATTCTCCCACTGGCTGCCAGTAAGTCTCCTATCTTAGCCTTCCCAGGAACTAAGACTACAGGCGTGTGCCACTGTGGCCAATTTTTATGTGTGTGTCGGGACTCCAAACCCAAGTCCTCATAGTACAGGGTGAGAAGTTTACCAACTCAACTACTACCCCTCCTCTGCCTCATTTCCTCTTTTTAGTCTTCTGGGCTCTTCTTGCTCTCTGTACTGCTAATAAAGGAAAGTTCAGGGCTGGGCATTCCATCCCTTTACTTCTTGTGTGAACCCTCTGTCTAAATGAGATCATGTAAGTCATGGCTTTAAATGTCACCTCTTCATTGGGGTTGGGGGGTGTCACCATATGTTTGGTTCCTGTCCAGAGATCTCCCCTGGACCCATCTGCCTGGTTGATGTCTTCCTTTGAAACCTGTGGTCTTTACGAATGTAGCATATCCGAAATAAATGTTTCCTTTGCTTGTAATAAAACTTACCAGAACCAAACCCAAACCAAAGAACCAAACATATAAACTAAACTTCCCCTTTCTTTATCTTAAGTATAGTAGGTCTACTTGGTCAGCACAAACCCACATGGTCATCCTTCTCTTCTCTCTCACCTACTTCCAAAGAGGCAGGATATAAATCCAACCAATTCTGATTTCAAACGCTACACAGAATCTGGTTATACCTTCTCTATCATCCTAGTTTCAACTGTCACTGTCTCATACCTGGAGTTTTGAAATCCTCTTGTTATACCCATAGTTTTGCTCTGACCTGCTGTTTGCAAGCATGATAACATAAGTGATTGTGTTCAGATAAATGTCTGTGTTAGGCAGCTCCACCTCTTTGGATTCAATGCCCTTCTTTATAGATGTCCCTGTGGGGCTTACTCCTGGCCCTTCCACATCTTATCTTTTTGCCTTTTTTGCCAGCCCATAGTCTCAGCAGGTTAATCTGCTTGGAACTTCTGTTGATTATTCCACTTAACTAGAAAGCCTTTTCCATCCAGAACTACTCTATCCTCTAATGGTTTCTCTCCCCTCAGCATTCTCATATACTTACCTCAGTGCCTTATGTAGTCAAGATATTTGTTATTACCTAACATATTGTTTATTCTTTTTGTGTTTTATCATCAGTCTTGCTACATCTAAGGTCAGGAGGTCAGAGATTTCTGCATGGTTTTGCTATCTCTCCAGCATCTTAGAGTAGAACCTGACTCTGGTTGTTTGAACCAGTTGATTAAGAAGTGAGTAATAGTTATCTATGTACTCATGATAGATATCTAAACAGATGCACAAAGACAAAATGATAAAGATTGTTCAAAATTTCTCATGGTACCTAGTTACTACTGTGCCACCTGAATATTTGAGATTTTTATGGTGCATACAGGATGCATACTGTAGTGAACACTGTGACATCACTGGCTGCTCTTCAGATGTAGAACATGTACAAGCTTACTGAAACTGATGAGTCTGATTCTGTCACTTCTGAGCTCCTGGCTTCTTCTCATTTCAGATTTCAACCAACCATATTATGCCCTCACATGGGACCTCTGTAATCACACAGCACAAGCCTCCCTCCCCACAAGGCTTTCCCCACAGGGACCTCCCCATCATGTCCCATGCCCCCTTCCTTAGGCTACTTTCATGGTCTGTCATTGTCTCATCAGCTAACTCCCCTAGCCTTCATGATGGCTTTCTTCTGTGAAGTGAGAGGAAACATCTGCGGAACCAATATACTCTTGGATTCCTTGTACTAAGGCATTTTAGGCAGAGTAAGTTTCAATAAATGTGTCAGATTTGGATGCAATAATAAATACATGCATGGTATGTGTTGTTTATGACTTTGGTATTATCAGCATTATACATGTTCATGACAGAAAAATCCAGACAGTGTTGAAATCAAATAAAATAAAGATCATGCGTACATCGTCCTTCAACCAGAATGTACAGCCATGGTACACATACTTCCCAGTTTTCTTTTTCCATTCCTGTATTTACATTTAAAAAAAATTTTTATTAGGTATTTTCTTCATTTACATTTCCAATGCTATCCCAAAAATCCTGTATTTACATTTTTAAAGTGGAAATATAGAGCTAAGGTTTAGCTCAGCTTAGGTAGCCTGTATTATATATGTTTAATCTCTAGACCTATTACAGAAAAGTAAAATGGAAATATACAATGGATTTTTAAATTAAAAAGGTTGTTCATCCCCTTGGTCTCCTTTTATTGTCAAATTGCTCTGGCTAGGACTTCAAGTACAATGTAGAATAGGTAGGGAGAAAGTGGGCAGCCTTGTATAGTCCCTGATTTTAGTGGGATTGTTTCCAGCTTCTCACCGTTTACTTTAATGTTGGCTACTGGTTTGCTTAGATTGCTTTTTATCATGTTTAGGTATGGGCCTTGAATTCCTGATCTTTCCAAGACTTTTATCATGAGTGGGTGTTGGATTTTGTCAAATGCTTTCTCAGCATCTAACGAGATGATCATGTGGATTTTGTCTCAGAGTTTGTTTATATAGTGGATTACGTTGATAGATTTCCCTATTTTAAACCATTCCTGCATCCCTGGGATGAAACCTACTTGGTCAGGATGGATGACTGTTTTGATGTGTTCTTGGATTCGGTTAGTGAGAATTTTATTGAGGATTTTTGCATCGATATTCATAAGGGAAATTGGTCTGAAGTTCTCTATCTTTGTTGGGTCTTTCTGTGGTTTAGGTATCAGAGTAATTGTGGCTTCATAGAATGAATTGGGTAGAGTACCTTCTGTTTCTATTTTGTGGAATAGTTTGAGAAGAACTGGAATTAGATCTTCTTTGAAGGTCTGATAGAACTCTGTACTAAACCCATCTGGTCCTGGGCTTTTTTTGGCTGGGAGACTATTAATGACTGCTTCTATTTCTTTAAGGGATATAGGACTGTTTAGGTCATTAATCTGATCCTGATTTAACTTTGGTACCTGGTATCTGTCTAGAAATTTGTCCATTTCATCCAGGTTTTCCAGTTTTGTTGAGTATAGCCTTTTGTAGAAGGATCTGATGGTGTTTTGGATTTCTTCAGGATCTGTTGTTATATCTCCCTTTTCATTTCTGATTTTGTTAATTAGGATGCTGTCCCTGTGCCCTCTAGTGAGTCTTGCTGAGGGTTTATCTATCTTGTTGATTTTCTCAAAGAACCAGCTCCTTGTTTGGTTGATTCTTTGAATTGTTCTTCTTGTTTCTACTTGGTTGATTTCGCCCCTGAGTTTGATTATTTCCTGCAGTCTGCTCCTCTTGGGTGAATTTGCTTCCTTTTGTTCTAGAGCTTTTAGGTGTCTTGTCAAGCTGCTAATGTGTGCTCTCTCTAGTTTCTTTTTGGTGGCACTCAGAGCTATGAGTTTTCCTCTTAGAAATGCTTTCATTGTGTCCTATAAGTTTGGGTATGTTGTGGCTTCATCTTTATTAAACTCTAAAAAGTCTTTAATTTCTTTCTTTATTCCTTTCTTGACCAAGGTATCATTGAGGAGAGTGTTGTTCAGTTTCCATGTGAATGTTATCTATTATTTATGTTGTTATTGAAGATCAGCTTTAGTCCATGGTGATCTTATAGGATGCATGGGACAATTTTAGTATTTTTGTACCTGTTGAGGCCTGTTTTGTGACCAATTATATGGTCAATTTTGGAGAAGGTACCATGAGGTGCTATGCTGGTGCCTGGCAAACACAGAAGTGGATGCTCACAGTCAGCTCTTGGATGGAACACAGGGCCCTCAATGGAGGAGCAAGAGAAAGTACCCAAGGAGCTAAAGGGGTCTGCAACCCTATAAGTGGAACAACAGTATGAATTAACCAGTACCCCCCGAATCTCGTGTCTCTAGCTGCATATGTAGCAGAAGATGGCCTAGTCGGCCATCATTGGGAAGAGAGACCCCTTGGTCTTGCAAACTTTATATGCCCCAGTACAGGGGAACACCAGGGCCAAGAAGTGGGAGTGGGTGGGTAGGAAAGTGGGTAGGGAGGGTATGGGGGACTTTTGGGATAGCATTTGAAATATAAATGAAGAAAATACCTAATTAAAAAATAATATTAGCATAAAAATGTTGTTCATGATCCTCATGCTACTATATGATAAGCAAGCCCTAGCTAAAGACATAGTATAACTTACATAGGCAATCTCTTATCATGGGACAACCACATTTTCTTACCTCTGTTTTTAACTAGTGTAACTGACAATAAAATATGTAGCCTTATATTTTCATGCAAACATATATTAAATATTTTTAACATTATTTTGAAAAGTTCCTAGATATGAAAATAATGAATTGACTTGCCCATTTTAAAAGTTTTCAACAGTTAATCATATTGACTTTCAGGAAGGTTATTCCATATAGATGTTCTGACCAGCAGACTATGAGCACCCAACTTTCCACATCATATCTATAAAGAGACTAAGTATGTGTAGTAATTTGTGGTACTATAAACAAGAAATAGATGGTCAGAATGGCACATCTAGGGTGATGTCACACTGTTGTGGTTTGGTTCTGCTTGTGGTGAGTAGGGTTATAACTCACCATTGACTCTGGAAAGGGGCTGGTTTAACAAGGACATTGATTATTTCAGTGAATAATCCCTGATAGATCTTATAAAGAAAGTTTTCTAGTTTGTGGATAAAACCTAGCCAACTCAGTGATTCATATAACAGCCTAACATGACATCACCTTCACTTTTTTGAAGTGAGTTTGGATGCATAATGATGCATAATTCTTTTAATAATGTACCCGAGCTAGCAAATACTTGTAGAGATGGCTGTGATGAGTGAACCAGGCCATCTGCATGGGCTCCACGGCTTTGGAACCATTCACTTTGTCTCTTGTTGAGACACCTCTTGGATCTCCTGGAATCTCAAGTCTTAATGCTTGGAGTTCCTCAGCCAGATGTTGATGAAAGATGGAGAAAATCAGACTTGTCTTCTGAGGGAAAAATTGGGCTTCACTAGAACTATCAGAGTCCCCTGCAAAACTCTGGCGGAGAAACCTGGTGGGAGTGTGGAGTCCTGTGTGGATGGATGGAAGTTCCACTTCAGAAGGAAGAACACAGTGGACAGGAATGATCTCACACACTCACATCCTTGGGAGCCAAGAGTTCTGATGGAAGGACCTAGCCCAGCCTTAACATCCATAGAGATGCCCTGTGGGTACTAGCCTCTGCATGACTTGGGAGCTTTTCGTTTCAGACTCATGTCCTCTCTCTGTCCACTCTGTCACACACCCTGTAATTGTGGAAAGTGGAGCTCCTGACAGCTCTAGGTGTGGCCTGTGTAAACCAGGAAAATTCAGCATTATGAGATCTTAACTCTCCTTAAGGAGTTGGAAAAGGAAGTTTGTGGTCTGGTTTTTCTAACATTAGTACAGTTCCTATTGAACAAAGCAGGTATTTATTTAAGTCCCACTTACCACACTGAAAAAAATGTAATGTGTATTGTTTGCCATGTTTCCTCATTTTCTATTTTGGATCCAGCTCCTGAAAGATCAACAACTTCCTTTGGCTAACCCCTGAGGGATTTCTGTAACATGTATATGCTCTCAGGTATATAAGGAGCTTATTCATATCTTAAGGGTCCTCCTGTCTCTGTTTCCCTGCATTAGGATTATAAACACTGCATTGGGCTTAGCTTTTTGGAGCAGGTTCTGGGAATCGAACCCAGATCCTTATTCTTGCATAGCAAGCATTGTAACATCTTGACAACCTTTCCAGGCCTAAATTTAGTTTGAATATGCTTTTCTCTACCCTCATTTTGAATTTTTTTCTATTATTTTTGAATTTGATGTCTCCAGGTCATGTCTAACAGTAAAAATTTTAAATCTTGTTTCTTGTTTAAGTTAAAATTTTGCAGTTCTAGATTGAACCCAAAGACTTTATGTGCTAGGAAACTGTTCTATCTGCCTATTCCTATGTCTCCCCATCTTCTATTTCTAGAGGTTTAATCTTGTTTTCCTCCTGTTTCTCTATGTGCTTTGGCTCTCTTACATGTATCTTTCTTTGTTTTGCTTTGGTTTTGGTTTTTGGTTTTTTGAGACAGGGTTTCTCTGTATAGCCCTGGATGTCCTGGAACTCACTTTGTAGACCAGGCTGACCTCAAACTCAAAAATCTGCCTGCCTCTGCCTCCCGAGTGCTGGGATTAAAGGTGTGCACCACCACTGCCCGGCTACGTGCATCTTTTTAAATTGCTTATTTTGTCCTTAACATTTTCATCCATCTCTTCATTTTAAAATTTCTTTTGCCAGAATACTATCTTGTAAATCTCCTCTTCATCACCATCATCCACTACTTTCTCTTCTTAGGATTGGCTTATGCTAACACCACTGCACTTTTATCTTGACTTCCTTTATTTCAAGTGTTTTATTAAATGTTTTGTCAATGTGTGTATGTGAGTTTCTATTTCAGCCTGCTGGGAAAGGGTGCTTGCCTACTTAAAATCTCAGGGCTCACTGCAAGCCCAGCCTCACTGCCCCTACCCCATCCTGTCCCTGTGCCATGCTGTAGAAAACACTCTGCTTCATGGCAGCATGGCCTCCTCAGTACTAATGAGGCCATTCCTCTGAGTGTCTGTAATTAGCTTAAACTATTGCCTCAAGGAAAAAAGGCAGTGTCTATCATCAGATAAAAGAATATTCCTACATGTCGCCAGGATCCATCAAGCTGTATTTTTGGAAGAGAAAGCACCTCAATTTCTTGAGCATTTCTTTTCCTTTTGAACTAGTGTCCAGGGACTGAAGGTCGGCCACCTATGGCTTCTTATATTACACACATAAATTATACTTTGATTTAACTTTACCTCAGACTGCATTCTTAAATAATCTAATTTTCTTTTAGTTATATGTGATTGGCAGAAAGTCCACAGTGAATTTTCCAAGTGTTTTTCTTTTTTGTGTCTCATCATTACTGTAGGGTGTAACTCACACTTCATGTGTGCCAGAGTGCAAGTGGCTGAAGCTCAGACTTTCCTCCTGAGAGTTAAGATTACTAATCTATTATATTGCATGCTAAATAAACCCAAGATTTGACCAATAGCTTCCATAGAAGCCAAAGTCCTTCTGTGATCAAATTATATCAGTGCACTCCCTTGTCTGTAATTTAGTGTGTCTGAGATGGTCATATAATTACGAGTGGGTGAGGAGCCACTGCTTCCTTTGTGGGGGGAATGGGAATAAGTATGATAGATGAGCCGACTTTGAGTCTAATCCTGATCCTGATATTCACTACTAAGTTATAATCTAAAATGCATATATTTTAATATGGTTTTTAAAATACAAGTGTTAGAGGCTTTTCACCTTTCTCCCGAATACCCCAATTCAAGCCAGAAAATCATTTAATTTTAGCTGCTCAGGCAGTAGCTAGTTAGGTTAACTCACCACCAGGTTTGACTTCAATATTTTAGAGTCCAAGATTAGTCAAATGCTAGGGCTTTGCTCATTCTGCAAGGAAAGACTCTCATACAACTTCCACGAGGGTCAATATACAGTGTCTGTGATGCAGGGTTTTAAGTGCCCCATTCGTGATGCCGAACAGAAAAGCTGGGACTAGGAGAGGTCTGCTGCTCAGAAAGAACTCTTGGGATGTATTTGTGACACATGGTTCTAAGTTTCATGTAAGTTTCTTCCAAACCCTGGTCTTTCTCTGTCTGTTGCTATTCCCTTTCTAGGATGTTGTCTCAGAGTTGCCAGCTGGCACATTGACATACAAGCACAATGTCTTTATCCAACTACATTCAAAGACAGAAATATATACAGTAGAATTGGACCAGCACCCTTCTCTTGTTTTCTAAGAGTAATCTCCATTATTCCTTTTCCGGCTTTCCCTACAGTCTGCAAGGCCAGAGCCAATTTTGCTTTTAGCTCAAAAGACAACCAAGGATGAGTTATAGAATTCACTCAGCTTCCATTTGGAGAGGAAGGGGAGGGGAAGGAGCAGAAATGTCTATTTTACCTCCTTTGAAGGTCAGTAACCTTTTACCTACTCGGGTAAAGACACATGTGTGAGCCTTCACATCTAGTTGTGATGGAAAGCGGGAAGCAGTAACAGCTCATAAAAGGAGACTTTCCTAGAACAATCCCTCTATATGGACCATTTGAATGACAGTGAATTGAAAACTAGCTCACAATATACATACACAAGATAAATGGGATTCTTAAAAGTACTGTGATGTCCCTTATGAATATTCTGTAACTGTTGATTAAAAGTTTCTCACTAGCAAATATATCCCAATAGTACATCAAAAAATACAGCAGAATCAAGAAACGTTTATCAGGGGGATGCAAGGATAGTTTCTTTTTTTTAAATCTTAATACACCTAAGACAAGGTATACATGAGAATATTCTTAGTTTGATGGAAAGACAATTGATCAAATTCAATAAACATGGTTTATAGAAGGTGGTTTGCAGGAAATGACACTACTTTCTTACCATTATAAATAAAGCTCATGTATTTTAATATGGAGTTCATATTGTTTTTGCCGCTTAGCTAAGAACCCTGTTCTTTCTATTCCACTTAGTGATGCTGGTCTTATAGCCAGAGAAAGTGCTCAGAGGATGAGAGCTAACACAGAGAAGTACAGACACATCTTTTTCAAGGAAACAATGTAGTTGCCTTTGAAGATAAGAACCAAAACTGAATTGAAGCAATAAGCGAATTCAGTATGATGGTTGAGTATTGAATAAGCAATTCAAACTTGTAATCTCCATGTATGTAAACAATGACCTGCTATAAACTTAACAGGCAAGAGAAGATTCAATTTACTCTAGCAACAAAAGATACAAAGTAATTAAAAGAAATGTGAAAAAATGTATTAGAAAAAAATTATTACTGAACCATAAAAATCAAAAGTGAGCATACATATTTGGAGGGATAGAATGTCTTTACCTGTAAGGGTATTATTAGTTCAGTAGTAATACATACATTTAACTCGAACAAAATAAAATTATCAACTTAGTGTTAGTTAATTTGATCTAAATAGTTCATTTTTAAATGTATTTGGAAATGTTAGATCTAGATATCTAGTACAACCCTAACAAGGAAAAAAAAAACAATTGCTGATGACTACTGTGAATATTTCTAAGTAAATCAGTTGGCTCTAGTGAGCAGACATGCAACCCAGAAGGATAGAAGAGTCCTGAAGTAGATCCAGGGACAGATGGGGATTCGATCTCATCACCAAGGAAAGATGGACTGTTTGACAATGTTCTTGGAGCAACTGTAACATAATAAAATTACCCTTTAGATATTAGACCATATATAAAGATAGATTTCAACTTGGTTTAAAGCTCTCAATATAAGAGAAAATAAGAGAAACACGGAGCCTGGAGACTTCTCTTTATAATCACAGCATTTTAGAAATGAAAAAATTCAGAAGCCAATATGATATTTAAATTGCAAAAATACTTCTCATTGTAAAACTAGAGCTAATAACATCTGTAACTAAGACATAAAAGGCAAATTAATTTTAAAAACCTGGAAATAAAGTCGCTAAACTTGATAGAAGATAGTTGTTTTTCAGAGGAAAAAAAAAGCAAGATGTTGCTTTGACAGGTGATGGTGTGTTCAACTGCCCTGCATGAATGAAAACCTCCTCACTCATCCGCAGGACAGAACCCCGACAGTGGCGAGCCTGGCCACTCTTGTCCTAATGTCCCTGTGACCTGGACGATGCACTGTGTAAACTTCTCAAGCATTATACTTTAGGTTTGTGTCATCTTTTGTCAGGACTTTTTTTTTCTTCTCCTTTTTAAAGATCTAAAACATAGCCTTGCGATTCTTATTCTCTAACCTGCTTATCAGATGGGCACAGATACAATTTTGGCAGCATCCTCTTTTGGCAGGACTGTAAAGAAAGCAGGCACTTGTGTTGCTGGTAAAAGTACAAAACAGCACAGTCTAATGGAGAAAAATCTGGTAATGTTTAAAACAACCACCGATGTTCTTACCTTTTGACCTGGGTATTCTGTTTCAGATGGGGTTGCATTTCCCAAACAGGACAGAACGAAGTTATTCCTTCTGGTGCTTTTGTCCATGGAAACATTGCAAAAACCAGAAAAAATGGAAGCTGATAGAAAGTATTGTCTCTAAGGCATGTGGGGAAGAAGGAAAAAGACTGGGGTAGGAGAGCGATTACTCTCAATATGCTTCTCTAGAGCATTTTGAGTTTCAAAACATGACATTTTTCACATTTAAATAATAATGTTAAAGCCGGGCGGTGGGGGCGCATACCTTTAATTCCAGCACTTGGGAGGCAGAGGCAGGTGGATTTCTGGGTTCTAGGACAGTCAGGCTACATGGAGAAACCCTGTCTCGAAAAAAACCAAAAACCAAAACCAAAAACAAAAACACAAATAATAATGTTAACCCTAGGGAGAAAAGTGTAAAATTTCTAAAATTAGAACAAACAGAAACAAAACAAGCTAATGATTATTAATCTGGAAGTATGGCCTTACAGGGAATCGAATTATTCCATGTGAACATTTTAGCACAGTATTGACTCCAAGCCTCAACAACTCCAACTAAGGATACAACCCTGCGAGGAAATCCTAACTTTATTTCACACTTTAATTTTCAACAGTTTTGACTATTGTATAAAATATGTACATCACTTTGGAAACATTTTGGAAACATGCCTTTTTATTTTAATAGAAGAAATAGATAATTATAAGAGCAATGAAGAGAACCTATGATATTAACTTTCAGCCGGAAATAGCAACATTAATTTATGATTTTGTAAACATAAGAGGCTGTGATGGCTGAAAAGCCATCCCAGAATAACACCTATTGCTCCACTCTGGTTCCATCAAGTCTGATCAGGAGAGCCCACAGTGAGCCTGGGGTATCTGCTATCACAAAGTCACCAAGTATTCAAAGATCAATAGTATTATATTAGCAGATATTGGCTGGAAGGAACTCTCAGTGACTAAAGAGGTCATGATACTGGTACACTTAATACGTGGAGCTTTGAGAGTAGAGAAAT
Source organism: Mus musculus (assembly GCF_000001635.26). Lineage (NCBI taxonomy): Eukaryota > Metazoa > Chordata > Mammalia > Rodentia > Muridae > Mus > Mus musculus. Next base: position 19,598,262 of record NC_000079.6, on the reverse strand, counting down.
TCTGCACAGATTAGGAAACATAGAGAGAAGTCATTTATTCTGCCGTTAGTCTTATTATACCAACCTCTAGTGAAATAATTCAAGAAATGATTTTATCTAAGATTTCTAGGTCAACGCTGCCAAGGCATCACAACAGAGAAAGCCATTTGCCCCCAAGCCTGGCTACTCGCCTTTTCTCACTGGAACTTTGCTGGTAGACGAAAGCAGCTCCTTCAGCAAGTGATCTTCCTGTGACCTCTCTAGGAACATGGGCTCGTCCTTACAAACTGCTGCCCTCCTCTTACATTTGCAAGCCGCATGCGAGCGATGAATAAGATAATTACTAAAGTATTTAAAATCACCTTATGGGTAATTGAAGTCAAAACCAACACTGGATAACAGGATATTCCTAGCATCACAAAGTATTGCTCATCAATGATGGCTAATTGCTCATGGAGAGATCAGTATTATCACATATCATCATGATCAAAGCTAGCAATGTAGCAGTGAGAAACTGAATTAGCTGTTTTCTCATGTGATGATGCTGGAAGCACACACCTTGCCACTGATGGGCTCTTTCCAAGCATCCTGAGCCAAAGTCTCATCAAGCCTCAGACACAATGTCATTTGGGTGTGGCAGGGAGGGGTGGGGGCAGGAACTAGAGGCACAGGTTTAATGGCATCCAAGGAAGCTGTCCAGGAAATCCGGAGAAGAAATACAATAAGGCAGCCATATACTTTTTTTTAATTAGGTATTTTCTTCATTTACATTTCAAATGCTATCCCAAAAGTCCCTCATACCTTCCCCTGCTCCCTCCCCCACTCCCACTTCTTGGCAGCCATATACTTTAAGCTTGTTTCATGTGGATGTTCCATGGGGAACCCACTTGTCATTGGTCTCTAGAGTTGGTCATTGTTCTCAACTTTGAGTTGCTGTGCTCCGTGCTCCCACCCTGATGCCCTGCTTCATAGGTCGCAAAGCAGGTCCTTTGGAGCTGTGAGCCAAGCCCACCTTTCTTCCTCACAAATTGTTGACGCAGACTTTCTCCTGAAAGCTGATTAAATAGAGCTCTTGGTTTGGACTCTACATGGAGCCCCTGTTTCCTTGACTCTATCAGAAATGAGCACTTGTTATGAGCTGTACAAAGTCATAAGCCAAAATTAAAGCTTTATAAGAACAAAGGGAGGTAATTATTCCCTAGTGGAGTCTCTGAGCACCTCAGAAAAAAAATGCAGCTTTTGGAACCCCAGCCGGCTCATTCTTTTTTCTTTCTGCTTTGTTCTTTAGTCTTACTCATTTCACATGGTGGAAATCATCCCCACAGCTTCTGTGTTCCCATATGACAGTTCATTTACACAGAGAGGCTGACCAGTAGGCCCTCAGTCCCAACTCTACACATCCAGGCCAATCTGAATATGGCACACTAGGTTCCATATTCTCATGTAGCACAGTAAACCCAAGTGAGAGTGCCAAGGTCGGTATGGGAGATAGAGATGCTAGGCTGGATTGGGGATTAGTGGGAGTGGGCTCAAGAAGCTATCCCCATATACATGGGGACAGCTACCACAGTTTGAACACCATAGACCTAGGAACAGCATGGCATGATGCTAACAGTCGGGAGAAAGGATTCCATTGTATAACTCTGAGGGTACACACACCAGAGTGTTGGATGGTCAACCTGCCAGAAAAAGCACCGAAGGGTAGGCTTTGCTTATGGGCAGAGGTTCTTATATTTACTCACAGGCTGTGTCTCAGATTTGTTGCTGACACTTCTAAATTCAGTCAATGAGTGGCTAGGCTTTATTGTGTTGGAGACTTAAGAGATTGTGGAATAGTAGATAATACTGGCTTATTCTTTGTGAATCCTACATGCATTCTAGAGGATATTAGTTCTATTTAAAATGTTTATATTTGTGATTCATTAAATATGGGGTGTATGTATTACTGAGTGTGTATGCATGTGTGCATGAGGCGTGCATGTGTGCTTGTGGGCAAGTGTGCTCATACATATGGAGACCTGTGTTGGACCCTGGGTACCTTTCTTTGGCCACTCTTCATTTTGATTTGGGATCAGGTCTGTCACTGAACCTAAAATTATGCTGGCTATCCAATGAGCTTCAGGGACCCATCCATCTCTCCCAGTACTGGAATTGCAGGAACCCTTTGGCACGCCCATTTTTATGTAGATGCTGTGGATCCAAACCCAGTGCCTTATGCTTGTCTAACAAGCACTCTGACCACTGAACCATCTCTGTAGCACAACATTACCTCCCTTTTTTAAACAATATTTCATAAATGCACATTTTATTTTATTTTCACCCCCACCTTTAAATGCATGTCATCTTTTCATCCATTATGTCCCCCTTATAAGCTGGTTCTTGCTTTTCTGAAATTAGTGGGATATATATAAATATATAAAATGAGATCATAATCATATTTCTATACCACCTCATAGAAACATAAAGGATAATGCTAATTGTGATACCTTTGACAAAATAACATTATTGATAATGATTTATTTTGATGAAAATAATTTCAAACACAGACTTGGAACAGAGAGCAGACATCCTGCATGAACATGTGTTTTGAAACCTGAGGCTCATTGAACAAAGATCATTATCATTTGCCCATTTTCCTCATGATGCTGGGATCAAATCCATGTCAGGCAGGTGCTCTGCCACTCAGTTATCCTCCCAGCCCGTAGTGAGCAGTCTCCTTTCACTGATGAAAAGCATTTACTAAGGTCTTGGCTTTACAAAGACCCCCAAATCACTTAGTTTTAAGAAGTACAACATAGCATACCTAGAGATTTCTACATCAGATATAGGTGTAAGGCTTAGAGTTCCTTCTTTCACCCTGCAGGCAGGGTGTGTATGTGGTCACTAGAGGAGACAAAAAGCATGCAGGCAAGCTTGCTGTGTTAGCCATCTGCTCTGAAGGTTCCTTGGCCTTTGTCCTTGCTGCCCTAGGCTTGTCAGGCTACACACAGAGTACCTTCCATCAAGAGAGCAAATCACTCATGAAGGTTATCTAGGCAGTAGATGCAGGTATTTTGCCTATCTTTCTGCAATGAGTTCCGACTTTCAAGAAATTTCTATTATTCCTTGATTTTCATGGGCTGAGCATTGGTGGTGCACACCTTTAATCCCAGCACTTGAGAGGCAGAGGTAGGTGGATTTCTGAGTTCAAGGCCAGCCTGGTCTACAGAGTGAGTTCTAGGACAGCTTGGGCTACACAGAGAAACCCTGTTTCGAAAAACAACAACAATAACAACAACAAAGCAACAAAAGTGAAGTTTTCCTTTATCCTACTAAACAAATTGCCATAAGCCAGCTATTACACCCACATGTCTCCCTCATTTCAGGAGCTTAAGCCTGGGGGCTAGCATGTAGTGGTTCACAGATAAAAATTCACCTTGAAATGTCAAGGTTAACTTCTAAACTTTAATTTTTCCACAGTTGGGTGGTTTGGTGTGAATAATGTTTATAAAAACAAGTGATTTGCAATCTTTTAAAATTAATTTATATGATCCTTTATATCAAAGATCTTTGGGCTCTATATTGATGAAATACATGATTATTTTTAACATAAAAGTCCTTAACTATTTTCTGTGATTCCACTTTTCAGATTATTTGAATACATTTTACTCTATAAGGAGGGAGTGATGTTTCAGATTGAACAAGCCACCAAACAGTGTGCAAAGATCCCCTTGGTGGAATCCTGGGATCCTCTGGACATTCCCCAGAATTCTACCTTTGAAGATCAGTACTCCATCGGAGGGCCTCAGGAGCAGATCCTGGTCCAGGAGTGGTCTGACAGAAGAACAGCAAGATCCTGTAAGGATGGAAAGGATTCCCACACTGCATCTCAGGGTGTATGCTGGGGAATAGACTCTTCTGAGTCCCTTACTGAATGTAGTTGTTGGGGAAAGTCACATGCTTAAGTCCCTTATGTACTTGGCAATTATGTGTTACCATTTTTTTAGTGAGTTGTTGAAACACCTCCATCTTCTAGTTTCACTTGCATGCCTCTGTCACTTTGAATCTAATGCGATCACCCTTTGCTATAGACTTTTCATAAAATCCATTAGGTCTGTGACCTAAAGGAAATTTTTGTGATAATACTCCTGAATTTGGTGCCAACATTCACTTCCCACCATCGCTTCCTAAAACTGCCATGTCCAGACCTGCTCCATTATTCTAAACACAAACAGGCCTGCTTTGATACAAACCATTTTTTTTTAATTCTGAGGTTCTTTTGAAACATATAGAGTAGACATTCAGTCTGTGAGAAACAATATGGCATTTAACCAAAACATTTAACATAAAATTTCCATATGGTCCAGAGCACCCAAGTCTGAATATATGCTAAAAAAAAAATGATGACAGGAACTCAAATAGCTACTTGTACACCCTGACTTATATTGGTTCTATTCCTACATCCAAACTGTTAGAAACAACTCAGATACCATCAGCAGATAAGCAGATAAACAAAATGTGATACTTTGTTAGAGTAGTTTCCCTCCTTTGAAAGGAAGGGAATTCTGGTATATGTAGCAACATGAATAAAACTTGAGGCTATTATGTAAAGGGAAACAAGCCGATCAAAAATAAATAAATAAATAAATAAATAAATAAATAAATAAATAAATAAATAAATAAATAAATACTGTGTGCATGAAGTGCCCAAATCTATCAGACCATCAGTAGCATGACTGTTGTATGGTATGGGAGGAGAGGAAGATCGGAAACCACTGAACAGATAAAGAGTTTTCAGATTGGGCAAGTTGTAAGGTAAGTGATGACGATTGTAAAAAACCAATATGAAAACCTCCATAATGAGTCTTTGAACAAAGTTAAAAAGTGCATTTTATAAAAATATTCTGGAATCTTGCCTGTGTGCTCTCTGAAAAGGTCAACCTTTTTCCTCTTTAGATGAAACTTGGATCGGCGTTTATACAGCCAAGGATTGTTATCCGGTCCAGGAGACCTTCATCAGGAACTACACTGTGGTCATGTCCACGCGGTTCTTTGATGTGCAGCTAGGCATTAAGGACCCCTCTGTGTTCACCCCACCAAGCACATGCCAGGCAGCGCAGCCAGAGAAGATGAGTGACGGCTGCTCCTTGTGAACTCGCCGAACTGAACCCAACCTCAGCTCTTAGTGACCTTGTATGGCAATGGATTAGAGACTAGTTTGAAAGTAACTCTTCACTGAAAATAAAGCTAATTTTAGGAAGATAAACCCTATGTGGGCTTGCTTGTACATCTGACTGTGGCTGCTCAGCTCTGTTTTGAGAAGGAAAGGGGCCATCCTTTCTGTGAGCAGGTGGGTAGTCAGTGCCATAGAGTAGGAAAGGGCGGGGGTGGGGTCAGCACAAGGAGTTTGCCTCTGCAGGGTGAGACTTTTATTATTGCCAATAAGAATCGAAGGTGATAATAAGATATAGAATGCTTTTGTTCAGTTCTCCCCTTACAAAGAAAGTCCCTTGCTTGTCTGCACCAGGGAAGCAAGAGCTCCCAGTGACACCACCCCCTGCCTCTGGTTACTATAAGATGAGCCTTTAAGATTCTTTCTAGACTTAAATTTTGTGCCATGGCCCACTGGATGTAGATATTCTACAAGGAAGTAGAAACTTTTAATACGAAGTAATGATTCCTCTAAAGGGAAAGGAAGTTTTAAGAGGGAGGCTTGGACAATCTTAGTATTTACACGTGAGATGAAATGAAGAGTCCCGTGTGCTGCTCTGTGTGCAAGAGTACTGACCGCTCTGCTGAACCTTCATGTCTTTTCTAGTGGGCAACCAGGCTTCCAAAATAGCACTGACCTGGGAGGCCCCCAAGTAAGGCCAAGAAGTCTCTGCTACTCTAATCTTTTACGTATTAAATGCACTAGGCTAGTAGCCCTTGCCTTTCCTTTCCTGAAACTCTTTCAACACAACTGTGTCTATATGACTACGGCTCATGCTTCCAAGGTCAGCTCACATGTGACCTCTGTGAGCTGTTCCCTCGCCTGAATTCATTGCATCTTACACCTTGGCATGCCTTGCTCACAATACTCATTATGCTGTGTGGGATTTCCTGATTACTAGAAGCTGACCTCTGCTATCCTGGGTAAGAACGCCCTGAGTACGGGTACCATGCTCTGTTTACTTTAGGATCTCCAGCACCAAGCAAGTGCCTGGCACATAGTCTGTGCCCTTAACATTTGTAGAAAGGAGCTCACCAGCTCTGTCAGTGTTTAGTTTCTTCATCTATTAAACAGGGTTGGTTTTTCTGGTTGCTAGGGAGACTTATAGTAATACAACTTACTATTCTAGATTCTTCTTATCGCTGTGTTTTATTTGCCATGTATCATCTTTTGTTATCAAGAGAAGTGTATGATGCTTGCTTTATGCCATAGCCATCTATATTGTAATTTATCTATACAATTAAACAAATTTAATGAACCCTATGAATTATTCTTTGATGTGTTTGTTTTTGTAAGAAATATGGAGGAACTGAATTATAAAGAAAATAAAATCCTTCTGTAATAATCAAATAAAGTACTTCCCATAATCAAAACCAAATTGGTTATCTTCAGAGCCTATTAAGTCTCATCTTTTATAAAGTTCGGCTTTCAGTTGCCTGGGTCAGAAGGAAGCTTCAAAGGCAGTACTGATCTGTTTTCCTGAGTCAGTCCTTACCACTAATCAGGATCCCAGGTAACATCACAGTGCAGTTCTTATAGCCACCACTTCTATGCATCTCCTCAACTACCACTAGGTCTGGGTTCGTGACATCCTTGGTTTTGGGAGCAATATTTACACCTACTACCCTTTCTCTGGTCTATTTCCTAGAAACCATCCAGTTCTCATTTATCTATAATGCATTCATAATTATAATTTCGTAATATAGTCCTATATATTCATAAACTAGCATCAAGCCTCTGTCCTCTACAGTAGCTAAGCTGATTCCTGAAACCACAAAACAGAGTGAAGGCCAGCCAAAGACCAAGAAGAATGGCACAGCCACATTCCAAGAATTCCAGCCTATAAAGAGATTGTGGCAGTGCTTGCCTTTTTCCCATATCCCCACCCACAGAATGGCCTTTGTCCAGTCCAAACCACATATCTCTGCTCAGCCCTGTGACTCTGGGCACATGCCAGGCCATATCCACAATCAAAGCAGAAAGGAAAATGTATCTTATTCATGGACACAGAAAAGGAGTGTGTCTTCCTTTTTCATTTGACTCATTCTAGTAATTAAATCCCATCACAGAATGTAATAAAAAGCCCAGAGAGGGTTTTTTATCTGGTGAGAAACTCATCATGGATATTAGGGTCCTGGGGTACCATGTTTTTCCATCACCTTAACAGCCAGCAGAGCCAGCCCCCTTAGCACAACAAACCAGCCTTCTGCAGAAGGATGGTGGCTCTTCACTGCTCTCATTGAGACATAATGCCTGAGTTACATCTGAGTATCAGGAGGATCTCTTGAATCAGCAGGCCATAGAAATGTGCTAGTTGTTATCCCTCAAAATGAAGAGGGATATTAAAAATAGATCCAGGACTATACCTAATAAAAGGACTAGGCAGTGCACTTAGAATTCTAGAAACCATCTTAGAATGGGGAAAAAAAAACCTCACTTCCTGCATCCATGAGTAAGACAGAAAATTTCCTGTTTTGAATATGGATATAGTTTGAGATGTGCCCAGGGTCACAAGTTGAGTGGAATTCTGTCATTTGTAATGGACAAAGATCGTACTACTCTTGAAATTTGGCATTGAACCCCAAAGTTTCTGTCTCCTTATTCGACACTGGAACAATGTCTTTCTTCTTTGAAGGCAGCTCTGCAGATTTTATATTGCCATGAATCTTGCATGTACCAGGGAGTGATCAGGATCAGTTCTGCTGGTCAAAGAAGGTCCCAACCTAACATAGAGCCATCGGCTGCTTTCTGCGCTGCTTTATGGACATCAAGGTGCCCACATGGACCTTCTGCCACTGATCAATCACTTATAAAGGCAACTTTCTTATCAGAAGCTTTGCCACTTACAATTTCTTTTTTTTATTTTAATTAGGTATTTGCTTCATTTACATTTCCAATGCTATAGCAAAAGTCCCCCAAACACTCCTACCCACCCACTCACACTTCTTGGCCCTGGCGTTCCCCTGTACTGAGGCATATAAAGTTTGCAAGACCAACGGGCCTCTATTTCCACTGAGGGCCGAATAGGCCATCTTCTGATACATATGCAGCTAGAGATATGAGCTCCGGGGGGTACTGGTTAGTTCATATTGTTGTTCCACCTATAGGGTTGCAGATCGCTTTAGCTCCTTGGGTACTTTCTGTGGCTCCTCCATTGGGGGCCCTGTGATCCATTCAATAGCTGACTGTGAGTATCCACTTCTGTGCTTGCTAGGCCCTGGCATAGTCTCACAAGAGACAGCTATATCAGGGTCCTTTCAGCAAATTCTTGCTAGTGTATGCAATGGTGTCAGCGTTTGGAGGCTGATTATGGGATGGATCCCTGGATATGGCAGTCTCTAGATGGTCCATCCCTTTGTCTCAGCTCCAAACTTTGTCTCTGTAACTCCTTCCATGGGTGTTTTGTTTCCAATTCTAAGTAGGGGCAAAGTGTCCACACTTTGGTCTTCATTCTTCTTGAGTTTCATGTGTTTTTCAAATTGTATCTTATATCACGGGTATTCTAAGTTTCTGGGCTAATATCCACTTATCAGTGAGAACATATCATTTGAGTTCTTTTGTGATTGGGTTACTTCACGCAGGATGATGCCCTCCAGGTCCGACCATTTGCCTAGGAATTTCATAAATTCATTCTTTTTAATAGCTGAGTAGTACTCTATTGTGTAAATGTACCACATTTTCTGTATCCATTCCTGTGTTGAGGGGAATCTGGGTTCTTTCCAGCTTCTGGCTATTATAAATAAGGCTGCTATGAACATAGTGGAGCATGTGTCTTTCTTACTGGTTGGAACACCTTCTGGATATATGCCCAGGAGAATTATAGCGGGATCCTCCGGTAGTACTATGTCCAATTTTCTGAGGAACCGCCAGACTGATTTCCAGAGTGGTTGTACAAGCTTGCAATCCCACCAAAAATGGAGGAGTGTTCCTCTTTCTCCACATCCTCGCCAGCATCTGCTGTCATCTGAATTTTTGATATTAGCCATTCTGATTGGTGTGAGATGGAATCTCAGGATTGTTTTGATTTGCATTTCTCTGATGATTAAAGATGCTGAACATTTTTTCAGGTGCTTCTCAGCCATTTGGTATTCCTCAGGTGAGAATTCTTTGTTAAGCTCTGCACCCCATTTTTAATGGGGTTATTTGATTTTCTGGAGTCCACCTTCTTGAGTTCTTTATATATATTGGATATTAGTTCCCTATCTGATTTAGGATAGGTAAAGATCCTTTCCCAATCTGTTGGTGGCCTTTTTGTCTTATTGACGGTGTCTTTTGCCTTGCAGAAGCTTTGCAGTTTCATGAGGTCCCATTTGTCAATTCTCGATCTTACAGCACAAGCCATTGCTGTTCTATTCAGGAATTTTTCCCCTGTGCCCATGTCTTTGAGGCTTTTCCCCACTTTCTCCTCTATAAGTTAAACTGTCTCTAGTTTTATGTGGAGTTCCTTGATCCACTTAGATTTGACATTAGTACAAGGAGATAGGAATGGATCAATTCGCATTCTTCTACATGATAACCACCTATTGTGCCAGCACTATTAGTTGAAAATGCTGTCTTTTTTCCATTGGATGGTTTTAGCTCCCTTGTCAAAGATCAAGTGACCATAGGTGTGTGGGTTCATTTCTGGGTCTTCTATTCTATTGGTCTACTTGTCTATCGCTATACCAGTACCATGCAGTTTTTATCAAAATTGCTCTGTAGTAAAGCTTTAGGTCAGGCATGGTGATTCCACCAGAGGTTCTTTTATCCTTAAGAAGAGTTTTTGCTATCCTAGGTTTTTTGTTATTCAGATGAATCTGCCGATTGCCCTTTTTATTTTGTTGAAGAATTGAGTTGGAATTTTGATGGGGATTGCATTGAATCTGTAGATTGCGTTTGGCAAGATAGCCATTTTTACTATATTGATCCTGCCAATCCATGAGCATGGGAGATCTTTCCATCTTCTGAGATCTTCTTTAATTTCTTTCTTCAGAGACTTGAAGTTCTTAACATACAGATCTTTGACTTCCTTAGTTAGAGTCACGCCTAGGTATTTTATATTATTTGTGACTATTGAGAAGGGTGTTGTTTCCCTAATTTCTTTCTCAGCCTGTTTATCCTTTGTGTAGAGAAAGGCCATTGACTCGTTTGAGTTAATTTTATATCCAGTTAATTCACTGAAGCTGTTTATCAGGCTTAGGATTCTCTGGTGGAATTTTTAGGGTCACTTATATATACTATCATATCATCTGCAAAAAGTGATATTTTGACTTCTTCCTTTCCAATTTGTATCCCCTTGATCTCCTTTTGTTGTCTAATTGCTCTGGCTAGGACTTCAAGTACAATGTTGAATAGGCAGGGAGAAAGTGGACAGCCCTGTCTAGTCCCTGATTTTAGTGAGATTGCTTCCAGCTTCTCACCATTTACTTTGATGTTGGCTCTTGGTATGCTGTAGATTGCTTTTATCATGTTTAGGTATGGGCCTTGAATTCCTGATCTTTCCAAGACTTTTATCATGAATGGGTGTTGGATTTTGTCAAATGCTTTCTTCGCATCTAAGGAGATAATCATGTGGTTTTTTTTCTTTGCGTTTGTTTATATAGTGGATTACATTGATGGATTTCCATATATGAAACCATCCCTGCATCTCTGGAATGAAACCTACTTGGTCAGGATGGATGATTGTTTTGATGTGTTCTTGGATTCGGTTAGCGAGAATTTTATTGAGTATTTTTACATTGATATTCATAAGGAAAATTGGTCTGAAGTTCTCTATTTTTGTTGGGTCTTTCTGTTGTTTAGGTATCAGAGTAATTGTGGCTTCATAGAATGAATTGGGTAGAGTACCTTCTGCTTCTATTTTGTGGAACAGTTTGTGCAGAACTGGAATTAGATCTTCTTTGAAGGTCTGATAGAACTCTGCACTAAACCCATCTGGTCATGGGCTTTTTTTGGTTGGGAGACTATTAGTGACTGCTTCTATTTCTTTAGAGGATATAGGACTGTTTAGATCATTAACCTGATCCTGATTTAACATTAGTACCTGGTATCTGTCTAGAAATTTGTCCATTTCATCCAGGTTTTCCAGTTTTGTTGAGTATAGCCTTTTGTAGAAGGATCTGATGGTGTTTTGGATTTCTTCAGGATCTGTTGTTATGTCTCACTTTTCATTTCTGATTTTATTAATTAGGATGCTGTCCCTGTGCCCTCTAGTGAGTCTGACTAAGGGTTTACCTATCTTGTTGATTTTCTCAAAGAACCAGCTCCTGGTTTTGTTGATTGTTTGAATTGTTCTTGTTTCCACTTGGTTGATTTCACCCCTGAGTTTGATTATTTCCTGCTGTCTACTCCTTTTGGGTGAATTTGCTTCCTTTTGTTCTTGAGCTTTTAGGTGTCTTGTCAAGTTGCTAGTGTGTGCTCTCTCTAGTTTCTTTTTGGAGGCACTCAGAGCTATGAGTTTTCCTCTTAGAAATGCTTTCATTTTGTCCCAAAAGTTTGAGTATGTTGTGGCTTCATTTTCATTAAACTCTAAAAAGTCTTTAATTTCTTTCTGTATTCCTTCCTTGACCAAGGTATCATTGAGAAGAATGTTGTTCAGTTTCCACGTGAATGTTGGCTTTCTATTATTTATGTTTTTATTGAAGATCAGCCTTAGTCCATGGTGATCTGATAGGATACATGGGACAATTTCAATATTTTTGTATTCTGTAATGCAAAAGACACCATCAATAAGACAAAAAGGCCACCAACAGATTGGGAAAGCATCTATACCTATGCTAAATCAGATAGGGGACTAATATCCAATATATATATATATATATAAAGAACTCAAGAAGGTGAATTCCAGAAAACCAAATAACCCCTTTAAAAAATGGGGCTCAGAGCTAAACAAAGAATTCTCACCTGAAAAAATGTTCAGCATCCTTAATCATCAGGGAAATGCAAATCAAAACAACCCTGAGATTCCACCTCACACCAGTCAAAATGGCTAAGATCAAAAATTCAGATGACAGCAGATGCTGGCGAGGATGTGGAGAAAGAGGAACACTCCTCCATTGTTGGTGGGATTGCAAGCTTGTACAACCACTCTGGAAATCAGTCTGGCGGTTCCTCAGAAAATTGGACATAGTACTACTGGAGGATCCCACAATACCTCTCCTAGGCATATATCCAGAAGATGTTCCAACCAGTAAGAAGGACACATGCTCCACTGTTGTGTCTGGCCAGTAGATCACAACCTGGGTTCTAGCCTGGAAAGGCATTTTGGAAACCTGGAAGAGAAGAGGGGCTAGGCGGTGAGAGAAGAGGGGCTAGCAGCTAAGACAGGCATTCTGATCAAAGCTCAATTTTACTGTTCAGCACACAGTTATAAAGCAGGGGAAGGGGGCCTGATTCCCGCCAAATAATCTGGGAATCCAGTAGCAGGGTGACCACGTGTGTGGCTCCAAACAGAAAAGCGGCACGTTCCAGCAGTGGGCGTGGCAGAACGATTGAGCGGTAGCTGAACCCCTGAGCAAGCAGGTTTCAGGCTGAGGGAGGGGAGACTACACTCCACTATGTTCAGATTAGTCTTATTTATAATAGCCAGAAGCTGGAAAGAACCCAGATTCCCCTCAACAGAGGAATGGATACAGAAAATGTGGTACATGTACACAATGGAGTACTACTCAGCTATTAAAAAGAATGAAGTTATGAAATTCCCAGGCAAATGGATGGACCTGGAGGGCATCATCCTGAGTGAGGTAACCCAATCACAAGTCACATGATATATACTCACTGATAAGTGGATATTAGCCCAGAAACTTAGAATACCCAAGATTTAAGATACAATTTGTGAAACTCATGAAACTCAAGAAGAACAAAGACCAATGTGTGGATACTTTGCCCCTACTTAGAATTGGAAACAAAACACCCATGGAAGGAGTTACAGAGACAAAGTTTGGAGCTGAGACGAAAGTATGCACCATCTAGTGACTGCCATATCCAGGAATCCATCCCATAATCATCCTCCAAACGGTGACACCATTGCATACACTAGCAAGATTTTGCTGAAAGGACCCTGATATAGCTGTCTCTTGAGAGGCTATGCCGGGGCCTAGCAAACACAGAAGTAGATGCTCACAGTCAGCTATTGGATCGATCACAGTGCCCCCAATAGAGGAGCTAGAGAAAGTACCCAAGGAGCTAAAGGGATCTGCAACCCTACTGGTGGAACAACAATATGAACTAACCAGTATGCAAACTGTATATGCCTCAGTATAGGGGAACGCCAGGGCCAAGAAGTGGGAGTGTGTGTGTAGGGGAGTGGGGTGGGAGGGTATGGGGGACTTTTGGGATAGCACTGGAAATGTAAATAAAGAAAATACCTAATTTAAAAAAAGATTAAAAAAAAAAAGAAAGCTCTTGCACAGTTTGGTAAATTGCTGAACGGTACTGCAGAACCTCTACTTCTGATGGTCATAATGGAATTTTTGTGTATTTATACTTTATTGTGATTTAATGGACATTTGATTCTAAAGTTTTGGAAATAAAAAATAGTATTACTGTAAAAGAAATCTGGCACATCTGACAATCAAAGGTGAAACTGAAGAACAAAGCTTTCTTTTCAATTCATTTAAAATTATCTGTAGATAATTATATTTAAATGTATTCATTCAATGTTCTATTTATTTGTTATCTGTCATTTCTAAATTTTACACTAATAGTATATACCTAATAAGTAAAATCATAGTTGAAATTTTTCAATTATTATCCCAAATCAAGAGCATTTGATGCATACTGTAGTCCTCTAAACTGTGAGATGGGTATAAAAGCCACAGTGTCTGTTTATAAATGGTTGTAGAAGTTAAATAACTATCATGAAACTAGAGTACAGGAATTCACACAAACAAGGCATCTTAGATGGCCATGAACATTGAAACTGAAACTAATTTGTTTTCTCTGTCTTTGATAGGACTTGTGGGAAAAACTGTAGGAGCTATGAGAGTGCTGATGCCTGCCTATGGCCAGGGGTGGACACACGTTAATGGATGTGAGTGGGAGCAATGGAAGACATATTGAGGTGCCCAGAAGCACCCAGGGGCAGGTAAATTGGGAGATCAAAAGGAACACACAGATATTCCTGTCTTGATGGGTGTCCGTAGGCTAGAGGGATAACTGAGGTTACTGAATTCTTCCTGACACACAGAACTAGCCAAATATTTTGTTTGGGATATTCCTCTTCCTGCAGGTGGTTATTGCTCAGATTAGCCAGGATCGTGGGAGGTAGCATTAGGCACCAAGTCAAAAACTGTCCTAGCTCTCATGGCTTTTTCCTCAGCCTTCTGTGAATCCACTCAGCATTGGAAGTGGATTATTTCTGAAGATGAGCCACTTGAGTTGGGGCTAAAATGGACAGAGTTGGTATGTTAGCCTGCTCTAGAAGGCAACTAATTTGGTCCCTCTCTCCTCTAGTTGGCTTAGATTCGGTGTTCTACAGAAATATCTAGAGCCAAAGCTCTAGCAAGCAATGGACATTGGTTACCTCTCTGTGTATCATTGATGGAGAGAATGAAGTAAAATCTGGATATTTATTGAATTGTGACCAAAATAACAAAACATGATTTTAATCTTATGTCTGTCTCCAATATCCTCTTTATGGTCGCCAGGTTCCGTACTTCTCTCAACTGGATACAGTTAGATTAGCAATATCAAATGCTCAGTTTCAGATTCTTTAAGAAAACTCTATGTAAACCACTCTCCATCTGCTAAAACTTTTTTTCATCAGACAAAGTGATGCCATTTCAGGATTCTCCCACATCTGTTTCTGCCTGTCTGGGTCTCCAGGTACCACGCTCTACTGGAAATCTTGCTTTAACTGGACTTTGTAATTTTCTAAGTTATTAACCCTGGGCTTTCAGATCTTCTCTTTCTGTACTTTGCTGATCTAAATTACCTATTCATTAGCTATTGAGCTCATGCTTGCAAAAAGAGAATTTAGTATTATTTCTGACTGTGGGCCATCTAAATTTACAATGTCTATTTATGACTTTTCAATATATTGAACATTCTTCTAGAGACAAATGAAAAGTTTCCTTTTCTTCTAAGTTTTTATGCAAAGTTATTTTTGAATGGACTGATTATATTGATGGAGGAATCTGCATCTGTTGCAAATATCTATAGGGAGCAGAGGAACCCCCAAGACACTGAAGTCCTGTGTGATGTGTATTTTGATGTGAGCAAGGCCAGTTGAGGACTCCAAGACCAATCAGTCCATGCTAAACTGGCAAAGCTCTTACCCACATGAGCCAGGCTCAAGAGGAATAACAAAGCTTTCCTTAAAAGTTTGAGTATGAGTTGTATGAAAACTGGTAAGTATGTGCAAAGACTAGCTCCTGAAGCCTCCTTTTCAGGAATATTTACATTCTTAGATAGCTCACCTGCAGAGACCTTCTACCAAGCCTAGCCAACCTCTCCCTTTGTGCTGTAACTAATAAGCATGCCGAGGTTCCAGGTTTCTGTGGAACTCTGAATGGTTAGAGAACCCTCCTTAATCCAGTTTAATTGTATGTGTGACTACATATCTGTCTTTTCTTGATTTCCTAGCCATGCCAAGACAGGGTTCCAAGACTCAAGCTGTGAGGGATGAAGCAAATATCATGATAGACTTTATCATTCTTCCATTATCTGAACTATGACTTAGGAAACTGAAGCTTTCCACTCCTTCCTAGCTAATGACCCAATTAATACAGAGTTCTCCTGAGTATATACAAGATGCAAGCTTTACACAAAATGGATAATTTATTCTGAATTTCAAAAACCCGTAGCATCAGTCGACATGCAATGCATTTTACTGTTTCAAAGGTGACTAGATGGAGACTCTGAGATAGAGTACACATCAGTTTGTTTTGGCACCATGAAAAATAGTTTAGCATTAAAATTGAGATTAATATTAAGACTGAATAAAACTGTATAAAAACATATGCATACGGGTGCTGCTGATATGATCTAGATCACCGAGTAGAGACCTGTATACAAGGTGCATTATCTAAGACTAGAAAGAAGAATAAAGTGACACTCTGGTAAAGAGTATTCCAAGTAGAGGAATATAGGAAAAAGTTTCTATGGTAGGAGACATACCACTGTGTTTGTGGAACTTGAAGCCAGAGTTGCATGTCAGACACCAATGACAAAATAGTATAAGGTGAGCTGCTGGCCACTTGGCCCTGTGACAGTGTCAATCTTACTGTTAGAGAAATAGAAACTATAAAAGGCATCTCCACCTCAACCACCCTGAGAGCCTCTGCCCTCTCTGACTTCTTCAAATGTAAGATAGTGATTTTTAAAAAAAAACACCAGTTCTTTCCCCACCATCTTGTTCTTCTTTCTGCCTACACTTTGCAAGGACATTTTCTCCTTATGTGCTCCTTTCTGTTATCTAATTGATTTCCAATCTGGTGTCCTGTTTGAGCCCATTTAGAAAGTGTGGCGTCAGCTACCACCCTTATGCAGACAACTTCTCGAACTGTGATTGCCTTTTCTGTTTGCGTGTAAAATAAATAATGCAGTGCTTTGGTCACATGAATAGCTAAATAATCTACTGTCTAGCAGACCTATTTTGAAGAGGTTGTTGCAAATCCATATGATCTTGGTGATTGACACAGATTTGCTCTTGGCGAGAGGTGAACTACTAGTCATCTGTGAAAGGTCTTGAAAAGTGGTTCAGATAAAGATTCCAGTTGTCTGTGGAAACAGCTGACTGTCTGACCTTGTGATAGCCACAGTTACATAAAACACATGCTTTAAGTTTATTTTATGAGGTTTCCACTCATCTTTCCCAGGGTACCCTGATTCAGGCTTACAATCTTCCCTGCTTACGTCCTTTTGGCTAAGGGGCATCACCCTTCCTGAGATAGTGTGGGAAGAAGCCAGAAACTTAATGCATGTGAAGGCCACTGTGGTCAGGTCAACCTGAGCTCTGAAAAGCTGATTCTCTGAAGGCCTTAGGAGGTCTGATTTTCTGATCTCTGTGTAGATGTGTAGAATTAAAGGAAAGAACAAAGAATATGATACCAGGAAATAAGAAAGGAGGAGAAAAGCAGTCATGGCGGCAGATACTGACCACAGTGCTGCCTGCACTACAGAAGTTAGTTTCACCGTCTGTGCTGGCCAAGGTTTTTGTTTTGTTTTTTTTTGTTTTTTTTTTGTTTTTTTTTTGTCAACTTGACACAAGCTAGAGTTATCTGAAAGTAGGGAATCTCGATTGAGAAAAAAACCTCCCTGAGAACTGGCTATAAAACATCTTCTTAATTAGTGGTAGGGCAGGGCCCAGCACATTGTGGATAGTGCCAACCCTGGGCTGGTGGTCCTGGGTTCTATAAGAAAGCAGGCTGAGAGAGACATGCAAGCAAGTAAGAAAGTGACTCGTGTAAGTGAGTAAGCACTACACGCCCTGGCCTCTGCATCATCCCCTGCCTCCAGGTTCTTGCTCTGAGTTCCTGTCCCGACGTCCTTTAGTCATAAACTATAACCTAGAGGTGTAAGCTGAAATAAACCCTTTCCTCCAAAAATTGCTTTGGTCATGGTATTTCATCACATCAGTATTAATCATAGCTAAGGCACTCTTACACACAGCTTTGTGACATGCATATTTACATCTCAATTTGGACAGACTCCGAGCCACAAAAGGATCTCCTGAAATGAAAAACCAAACAATCAGTAGGAATTTGTTGGTCGAGTTCAAACTCAATCTCTTCCTCTCCCCTTACCCCTCCCCCATCTCTCTCATATCTTTTCAAATCTTCCAGAAAATCTTGGATATCTCTGGTGAATTAGCCAGAACCTAGAGTGATACACGATTCTGCTACCCTGATGGAGGTTCTGCTAGATCTCTGGGATAGTTCCTTTAGACACCCAGCCTTCTATTAGAAACAAGCTAAGCCCAGAAACCCAAAACCACCTGGTGACAGTGTGCATCTGCAGACAATGCCTTCTGGTTTGTCCTGACCCTTTATCTCACCACTATTCCTGACTCCTCCTTGAGGTTCTCCCATCTGATCTGGCTTGGCTAGTGATAGCCTTTGGCCTTTGGCCTTGTCTTTTCCTGCCTTTGCGCCCTGAGTCCCCTCTCCTTCTTACTGAAATTATTCCACATTCTTGAACATTTCATGACTCTCCCTGAAAGCACAGTTCTCATGCTCATCTCCAAAGGCAGGCAGATGTGTACGGATTGCTATGCAGAGGAAAGTCATTACTGTACTTTTTAGAGGACTTTCTCTTTCAACCAAGCCCTAGTACATAGGGTGAATTCCTGTCTCTTCAGCTCACTCAGTTATTGCATTATTAGGGATGGTAAAAGATTTCTCAAGGCTTCATTCACTAGTGTAGACAGTATTCTCCAAAAGTGAGATCATCTGTCTTGCACATTCAATGCATGTATATATTTCTACTTCTGATGGGGTTTTTTCCCAAAGCTCAGAATTTTGCCAGCATTGGCTTGATCGTTATGAATTCTTAGTGGGACTAATATCAATTACCCCCAGACACATCTCTCAAATACTGCTGCTGCCTGCATGCTGCCTGGTGTGTACACAGGGTTCTTCCCTAGCACCTATGTCTGAGGCTGATTGACCCATGGACTCAACCTCCTTTGTTATTTTCACACTCAAACAAGCAAAATTATCCAAGGTCCTCAATAGTTATGAACAGGCAGGACTTAACAGACTGTCTTCTCAGAGCCACAGAGAAGGTTCCAAGAAGCCTCCTGGACACAGTTTCCCACTGCTTGGCTTTCCCCTTTCATAACCGCCTTTTCTTCTGTCCTTGGCACTCATGCTTTCGAGTTGTTCTTGCTGTTGGCAGTTCATTTTTTTTTTTTTATTTCACGTCCTTATTAGCCAGCGTTTAGCAATTCAACTGTTAACCCAAACTTATTGTCTGGGCATTTCCTAATTCATAAAAATTGTCAACTAATATGATCATTTTAGTGAGGCAAAAATATACAAATATGCTTCTTGTTACTAGGACAGTCATATATTCCAGTTATGCAAACAGGATAATTTAGTTTGTCCATAATAAATGTAATGGTTACAGCCAAATCATATTTATCTAATATGTTTTATTAACATTGGCCTTTCTGGAAATTTCTTAGAGCAGAAGATATTTTTTAAAAAAATCAGTGCTCTGGATGGTCCATCCGTTCATCTTAGCTCCAAACTTTGTCTCTGTAACTCCTTCCATGGGCATTGTGTTCCCTATTCTACAGAGGAATAAAGTATTTGAATACAGCTTAAATTACATGGGCCTTTAATTAAAACCTGAAAACCTTTTCACTATGCAGATTGCCTCTGTTGTAAAGGAAGTTGATGAGTCATTGGGCAGAGCTATACACAGCATCTCCCAGTGATAGTGAGCTTTGGGACTTTTGAAGAACATAAGTCATCCAATTATAATGTGAATTGTAATTCACAGAAAGTAAATTCTAACTGATTAAAAAAAAATCAGTGCTCTAGATGGGCCATCCTTTCATCTTAGCTCCAAACTTTGTCTCTGTAACTCCTTCCATGGGTATTTTGTTTCCTATTCTACGGAGGAATAAAGTATCCACATGTTGGTCTTCCTTCTTTCTGATTTTCTTGTGTTTTGCAAACTGTATCTTGGGTATTCTAAGTTCGGCCATCATTGAAAAGAGAGGCCCCTTGGTCTTGCAAACTTTATATGCCCCAGTACAGGGGAACGCCAGGGCCAAGAAGTGGGAGTGGGTGGGTAGGGGATCAGGGTGGGGGGAAAGGTATAGGGGACTTTCAGGATAGCATTTGAAATGCAAATGAAGAAAATATCTAATAAAAATTTGAAAAAATCAGTGCTTAATATTCATTCAAGACTATGCTCACGTATTTCGGCGGAAAAATAAAAATGACTAAATATTTGCATTTTTCATTTCAAATACAATGCTCTGACAGCATCTTTACAGTACAGCCACATAATTCTCAAAATCAATCCCTGCTCTATATGAAATTAACAGGAAATTTTTTTTAAAGAAAAAATCGGATGATGGTTTAATCTTCATTGTTTTCGTTTTCTCCAGATTTCCCTTTCTTCAAAGTCCTGCCTTTTAGTGTAAGTGCCACAGGATTAGTTCAAGGAAGGTAGAGATTTCAGCTCCAAATACAAATTAATAGAGGTGTAGTTCAATAAAGGAAAGAAACGCCCTGGCCACTGCTGCTGAGTCCCTGATTTCATCTGGTTGTCCCAACTGTTCATAGTCCCCTCAAAGGCTGACTTTCTGGAAACCTTGGGAGAGTTAGCGAGTGAGGCATGTTTTTCTTCTCTCATGTGTCACAGTTGTTTCTGTTGTGGTCACCTCTGAGACTTGTAAACTGTTTGATTCCCTTCACTTTTGTGAGAAGACCTGAGGTAAGGCATGATAGCAAAGTCTCTGTTTAGTCCACAGCAGCCTCTGAGATGCCACAGTCTTTTGGAGATTGGTCTTGACACATACTTCATCTGTAAGATCTCTGTTGTTATAGGGCAAAGAAGGATGCTTGTGGTCAACTCTCTATAAAGGTGTATGACTAAGCTTTCATCTCTGAGAGCTGGTGGTAGCCAATTTTAAAGCATTTCTCTAGCTTTGGACAATTTACCGAGACTTTTGTAGATACCTGCTTGCGCTGATCTCCCTGTGAAGATGGTTATGGTAATTATCACGCAGAAGAGGTAACTGGGGCTGCCACAGGTTAACTGTTGTCCTGAAATTGAGCAGAGTGCATCATAAACCTGTCTGCTTGAAACATCTGCCTTTCTAACTGCTACCTGGTGCTACGATTATTAAAGAAAGTGCCTTGTTAACCAACTGTGAGCATGTATACTTATGACTCATAAAATGTAAAGGTTTTGCCTGTTGTGTTATGAGCTGTCCTTGGCTTCTAATCTGGAGGTCTGGATGCAGAAATTCTGCAACTAATGATGGTGTCTATACCTGTTCATCTACTGTATGCTATAACCTGCAACAGGTCTTGTTCTCAAATATCTTTCTGGGCCTTTGTTCCAGCTGCCCAATTAGTCTTCTTCCTTTGTACAGCTGAAATACACTTACTGCAAATAGCCTGACTGACTCATCAATATCACTTACTAACAGAAATAGGAGGGAAGCGGAGAAGGGATTCTAATTGAGTCCATTATCAATCTAGCATGTTTCAGTGAACTTGATCCTGTTGTGAACAGAGAACACACAGTCTTCCAGTTTGTCATAGGAGGGCAGACAGCTCTAGATTTCTGTGGTTATTGTCACCTTCTACAAACAGCACTGGATTTCTTTCTACAAGAGAAACACAGAGATACAAAAATTGCCACTCAAAGTTATCAAAATAGTAATCACTTAAACCCAGGAGAAATTTCCACCATAAAGGAAGCCAGCATGTTTATACACAAAATGTTAAAAAACAGTAAAAAATACTGCATTAAGTTTTTGATCCCTAATGAACATGGTAACTCTGTCCGTTTGGCATATTGGGTTTGTGTGCCTGTTGTACGGGAAAGTGCTATGCTTGTGTAAGTGTCTGCTGGTGGGAGGCTATCCTACCAAGTGCCTTGTGTGGCATGAAACAATCTTTGCAAGTTCCAGTGACTTATAGGAGGATCACTTGCTCACATTTACACACTGGCATCTGCTCCTGAGACAGGCAGCTCTGCCCCAGCAACCTGCAGTGTGGGCACCATGCTGGATGTCAGATGGCAGCCCTTATTTTATACACACTTCCCTGTGGCATCTTTTGAGATCAGGCTATATCCTATTCTAAATCATTCCATATTACATGAAACAGATTTTTCAGGCAGTGCCTTGTCCTAGATGACTCCATTTTACAACCCCGTTTTGAGGCAGAATATTACAGCATCCCCCCATTTGGATCCAGAAACTACACCATCTTCCAGGCACTACCCACCATAAACAGATAGGTGACCACTTCCTGGGAGTAGCTAGGGAACCACCCTATACGCTTATCACCGAGAACTGACACTCTAGGGGCACACTATATCAGGGAAACCAGGACACAATAGCTTATTAAATGCACCAGAAGGAGAAAACAGGTTCATCTCATCTAGAACTCATAAAGTGGCATATTGGTTCTCTAATTTTTCATGACATATTGTTGATAATATCTGTGATGCCTATTTTTGATTCTTATTGATCGAACTGCACCCACCCCCACATAAAAATCCATATTAGTAGCAACTCCTATGACCTAAAATATTTCAAGATAGTGTCTCAAAGGGGTTACAAACTCTAAACTACTTTAATAGGAAATTAATGCAACAACTAATGCATTATAATTAGTGTCCTTATAGGAAAAGGAGGTTAAAATACAGGCACAGGAGAAAAAGAACACAAGGGGAAAACAGCTGTTATATACAGAGGAGAAGAGCCACAAATGAAAGCAACACTCAAAACATTTGGATGTTTATGAGGTCTCCAGAATTATGAGAAAGTAAAGTTCTCTTTCTCCTTCTCTTTCTCCTTTTCCTTCCTTCCTTCCTTCCTTCCTTCCTTCCTTCCTTCCTTCCTTCCTTCCTTCCTTCCTTCCTTCCTTCTTCCCTTCCTTCCTTTCTTCCTTTCTCCCTTTCTTCCTTTCTTCCTTCCTTCCTTCCTTCCTTCCTTCCTTCCTTCCTTCCTTCCTTCCTTCCTTCTTCTTCTTCTTTCTCTCTCTCTCTGCATTTTAATGACAGTTTTTCTTTGTAACCTTAGCTATCATGTAATTCATTCTGTAGTCCAAGTTGGCCTTGAACTCAAGAGATCTGCTTGGCTCTTCTTCCTGAGTTCTGGGAATAAAGGTGTGTGTCACTGCTCAGCTGAGAAAGAAAATTTCTAATATATAAGCCATGCAGAATTCAGTATTTCTTGTGATATAAAACTATATAGTAATGAGTATATTAGTAAGTTTTATGATTTTGATATTCCTTTCACCCTTCTTTTTATCTAGATAACACTTGTGATATAGTATTCCTTAAAACTTTAAGCAGTTAATACATTAAGCAGTCTATACATACTGTTTGTTTTTCTTTTTTTAATTTATTTTTTTATTATTAGGTATTTATTTCATTTACATTTCCAATGCTATCCCAAAAGTCCCCCACACCCTCCCACACCCACTCCCCCACCCACCCACTTCTTGGCCCTGGCGTTCCCCTGTACTGAGGCAGATAAAGTTTGCACCACCAATGGGCCTCTCTTTCCACTGATGGCCGATCAGGCCATCTTCTGATACATATGCAGCTAGAGACACTTAAAACACATATATTGTTATAATAGGTTTAATCTGAAACCACCATTGCCACCCTATTTACACATGCTTGCACCTCTATCTCATGAGATGAATAACTGTCCTCAATTGGTGGCCCCATTCTAGAAGGTTCTGAAGGTTTGAAGAGTTTGGCCTAGCAAGAGGAGACAGATCACTAGGAACATGCATGTTGTCTCTGGCAGCTTTCTGTTGCCCATTTTTCTTCCTGCTCAGCCATGAAGTGAATAGCTCTGTACTGCCCCTCTACTGCTGCTATGGAGTCCTGCTCAAGCACATGTGATTAAAAAAAAAAAAGAAAAAAAAAAAAAACCCAAAACCAGACCAACCTCTGTGAAACAGTGTGCTAAAATAAATCTTAACCGATGTTGCTGGCTTATGGATTTGGTTACAACAACACAAAGGTGACTACTTCCATGGCAGACAGACTACTGTTTGTCAAATTTTGTTTGTAAGAAAATGTTCTATGTATGCTTTAAGTGTTTGAAAACCTCAACTCAACTTAGCCGACCATAGGGAGTAGCAATCTGATCCTCGACATTTGGAATCAGGACCAGCTTCCTGCTACCAATATCTGGGCTGGCAGAACTTTTCCTACTATTTAATGAACAAAGGGAAATTAAGAGATTCTGGAAAAGGCATACATGATAGATGATGTCTGTCTTGAGGACTTCATAATTCAGTTGAGAAAACAACTTTAGTCTAGGCAAGGTGAAGATACATGTCATATAAAAGTGCCTGTCTGGAAATGTTATTTATAACTTGGATGTAGAAAACAACAGCATAGTAATAAATGTTACTAATAAGTCAGCTGGAAGAGGGATAATATTCCTTGGATAACAAATTGAAGTTTTTAAATCTGATGAAAGAAAACTATTTTGTCAGTCTCGTTTGGTTGCCTAAATTAAATGGAGTGGTGTAAAAGGAAAAATAAATAAATTTCCAAGTCTCAAACCAGCTGAATCAAAACAGTGAAAGAGTGCAGTTGTTGTGGAATAAGGACATTTCAGCTTTCTTATTTGGCTGTGTTGTTCTTTGTATGCATATCTAAGCTAACACCTATAGGGTGCCCTGTTCACAGCGCATGGCAGTCTTGAACTTGGAGAAAAATGAACAAGTAGAAGAAGATCACGATTCCTAAGATGCCTCAGCCCAGTGCAGAGACAATTACTGGAGGTTTCTGGTAATAGAAGAAAAAAATGAATAACTTTAATTTTTAAAAATTTATTGTTTTGAGAATTTTATATATGTATACAATGTATTTCAACCATATTCACATATGCCCTTCCTCCAACATCTCCTGCATCCCCTTCTACATTTACTTCCCAAGTTAACATCCTTTACATTTTTTAAAAAGTATCCCATTGAGTCCAGTTAGTTTTATTTATGCATCTGTGGGTGTAGAACCATCCATTGGAATATGGTCAACCTACCAGGAATCATATCCTTAAAGAAATTTGACTTTCCTTCTCCAAGTAGTAAACAACACTCTATAGCTTCTCAATTAGTTGTAGGGACTTATGAACCCATCTCTCTTCATACTTGAATCTTTAATAGGCTTGATCGTGTTAAAAAACCCATGGCTTCCGTGGGCTTATGAGATCAGCAGTCTTGTGATATCCAGAAGACATGGATTCGCTCTCAACTTCTAGCTCATTACACTCTTTCTGCCCCCTCTTCCACCACTGTCCTTGAGCTGAGTATCAGGAGTTGTGGTACAGATGCTTCATCTATTAAAGAGCACTTCACAGATACTTATTCTCTGCACTTCAACCATTTGTGAATTTTTGTATTAACCATCATCCAATGCACAAAGACACTTCCGTGATGCAGACTCAGAACTTCAGTAAACTATGGATATTGAAATATATATTAGAAGATAATTTTATACTAAGCCCATATAGAGAAATAATAGTATTAGGTTTGCCCCTAGGACTCATGAGCTCTCTAGCCATAGGTTTTTGACAAGATTTATAGTGGTAGGCATAAACTCCATCCTGTGGAGAGGGTCTGAAATCCAGTCAGAAAGCGATTGGTTAACTCATTGCTCTATTCCATCCATGAGCATGTCTTTCTACACCAGTCATTATTGTAGTTCATAATATTCACAATTAAGGAAGACTGTGCCACTTCTACCCAAACATCCTGAAGAGTGCTCTCTAGTACTATGAAAGCTGGTCATACAAGGTCTAATGAATGGTGACTTACAGGTTGAGAGCTCTTGATTTAAGCTGACCAGCTCTAAATGATGGGAGGGATACCTATTCTGCATCACTAAAAATCTGCTTACTAGAAGGTGTGGGCTATCAGCTCCCCTTTCTCTGTTTAAGCTGAACAACCTAAAATGAGGGGGAAGGGACCTATCCTATGCCACCAAACACACTTAAGAACCCTGTCAGACCTCTAGGGGTAAAACAGATGGCAGTCCCTCTGCTCTGCAGGGAGTCCCTGTGTGCATTGTGTGCTCTCCTCCTCCTCCTCCTCCTCCTCCTCCTCCTCCTCCTCCTCCTCCTTCTCTCTCTCTCTCTCTCAGTGTGTGTGTGTGTGTGTGTGTGTGTGTGTGTGTGTGTGTGTGTGTGTGAGAGAGAGAGAGAGAGAGAGAGAGAGAGAGAGAGAGAGTTTTTGTGTATGTGCGTGTGTTTCTTCACTTGATGGCAGTTTTTTACCTGTTGCTGCATCCTCTGTCTCAGGTTTTTCCTGCCTTCTAATTCTTTAACTGCAAGGGGAAACGAACCTGATCAGGATTCCTAAACAGTAGCAAAATCAAGAATAGTCTAGGGAATTTTTTTACATCATTTCAAAGTAGTTATGGCAACTTTGCAGGACTTTATGTCTGTTGAATCTAGTCATAATGAAATTGAAAGCCTATTTTCATCATGTGATTTTCTTACTTATTTTCTAATTCATTATTATATTAATAAAAGATGTAATACATGAAAGGTCAAAGGAAAGAAAGTGCCTGGTAAATACAGAAGTGGACGCACACAGTCATCTATAGGGTGGAACACAGGGCCCCCAATGGAGAAGCTAGAGAAAGCACCCAAGGAGCTGAAGGCATCTGCAACCTTATAGGTGGAACAACAATATGAAATAACCAGTACCCCCAGAACTCGTGTCTCTAGCTGCATATGTAGCAGAAGATGGACTAGTCGGCCATCATGGGGAAAAGAGGCCCCTTGGTCTTGCAAACTTTATATGCCCCAGTACAGGGGAATGCCAGGGCCAAGAAGTGGGAGTGGGTGTGTAGGGGAGCAGGGCAGGGTAGGGGTATAGGAAACTTTCAGGATAGCATTTGAAATGTAAATAAAGTGAATATTGCCGCAGACCCTCTGGATCCCTTTGTCTGCGTGGAACAGGTCTCTGGGGCAGGTGGGCAAAGCGTCGGAGGAAATGGCAGACAGACCAACATGAGAGATTATGTAGAATCTGAATGTATTATGTCAGGTCGAGCATCAAACTTTTTATACCAAAGAAGAACGAAGACCAAAGTGTGGACACTTTGCCCCTTCTTAGAATTGGGAACAAAACACCCATGGAAGGAGTTACAGTGACAAAGTTTGGAGCTGAGACAAAAGGATGGAACATCTAGAGACTGCCATATCCAGGGATCCATCCCATAATCAGCCTCCAAATGCTGACACCATTGCATACACTAGCAAGATTTTGCTGAAAGGACCCTGATATAGCTGTCTCTTGTGAGACTATGCCGGGGCCTAGCAAACACATAAGTGGATGCTCACAGTCAGCTTTTGGATGGATCACTGGGCCCCCAATGGAGGAGCTAGAGAAATTACCCAAGGAGCTAAAGGGAACTGCAACCCTATAGGTGGAACAACATTATGAACTAACCAGTACCTCGGAGCTCTTGTCTCTAGCTGCATATGTATAAAAAGATGGCCTAGTTGGCCATCACTGGAAAGAGAGGCCCATTGGACATGCAAACTTTATATTCCCCAGTACAGGGGAACACCAGGGCCAAAAAGTGGGAGTGGGTGGGTAGGGGAGTGGGGGGGGGGTATGGAGGACTTTTGGGATAACATTGGAAGTGTAAATGAGGAAAATACCTAATAAAAATATTTTTTAAAAAAGAAAGAAATAACAAGAAACCAGGCAAAATACAATCCACCAAGTTACAGTGACGCAATACATCAAAAGAAGGTGGGGACCAGGCTGCTGCCAAAAAAGAAGGGAGCCAGGTGTAAACTAGTCTATTGTTAAACCCACCACCAGGGGTTCTGCACTAGCAGACCTTATCATGAATACTGCAATACCCCAACACCCTATTTCCTGGGTCTACAGAAGAATATATCAACTTGCTTCTAATGTGAAGCTCTATACCTAGCTGTAGAGAAGATCTCTGTCTCAGTGGAATTCCCTAGCTCTATGGTTCCCTAGTTTGGGTGAGAATTGCTACTGTCCTTGGTAAATATTTTGTAGACCAGCTCTGAGCTACTGTCTTTGTAATGCTTAATTAGTAACTGAATAGGTAACTTCCTTTCTGCATTCCTGCCAGATTTGAAGCTCAGATTTCAAGCTTGCAGGCTACTGGGACCTTGGAACACCATAACAGAATTTAATCTTAAAAGGCATTTATAATAAAATATTAAAAGAGAGCTTGTAGATCCATGCACCAGACTAACTTGGGAATAGAGTATAAGAATATGGTTAAATGAGAATGCCAAAACTCCAGGAGGTGAGCTTCCTTGAAACTCTTTTCCTCGTTGAGTGCTTACAGACTTTCAGCCTGTCAAGCAGACCCGACCAGAGGGCGTGGCAAAATATCTAATTAAAAAAAAAGAAGAGATTCTAGCTATCACATTTTATGCATTTACACTTATCCATATGCATATACGGCATCAGTGCCCAGTGGAGAACAGGAAGGAGATAGGATGCATTAGGTATTCTTCTGCATGTTTTGATGCCTACTCTTTTCCAATTTTTTGCGCATCTCTATGTGGCTCCTTTGTTTGTTTGTTTGTTTGTTTGTTTGTTTTGTTTTGTTTTTGCCGTAAGGAACTTACACTCATGCTCCCTATGGATACATCTATATCAGTAGGCCCTTATGTTCCTGGACAGTGAGACAGATCCTATTTTCTGTGTATAGCACTTCATGGAAGCTCAGAAGAGAGTGAAGACTAAGAACCAGTATGATGTTGTATGGATTCCTGCCAGTTCTAAGGAATTTACAGTGATGATTGGTGTGGTGTCATCCATTATCAGAAAATGACTATTATTTCTGGAGTAAAAGAAGTGGTTAAGTTCACCAGACAAAATGTATGGGGGGTGTGTTCAGTACAGAAGGCTCTCTGGGAGGTATATGTAAATTGAAGGTTGATGGAATTAACAAGTCATTCATATCTCTGGAAAGGAGTGTTTTAGGCAGAGAGACTTACGTGTACAAGGAAAAAAATTGAAAAATAGCCTTTACAAAAGCCCCATGGCTGATGAGGAAACTGCTGGTATTGATAGGAGGCCACGTTGTAAGTTTGCTCAGGCTTCCTGAGCTCTCTTAGAGGCATTTTCAGAGACTGAAACAGTAGAAGAGATAGGATGCATTTCAAAGCTTTCAAACTTGCCCTTTGGTAGGAGCTAACTGTGAGCTGTATTTGAAAAAGAGAACTGATATTTTAGTGAACAATAGCCTCTCACTAGCATAGAGGAAGCCAAGAGATCTAAGACTGTGCTACAGTGTAGGGGGAGGGAAGAAACCGAATTCAGAGTTTGAGGTGGTTGGAGGGTTTGACCAATCAAATTTAGGAAATATTTTGAAGGTAGAATTTTCTTTTATATCATTCGATGCATGCATATATTTGGTAAATCAAAAGAAATAAAGTAAGAAATATCCTTTTAATTGTCTTTGGTGGAACAACTTAACAGTGGATTTGGTCTTAACTGTAGTAAGGATTGGGAATAAGAGTTCCAATTTGGACACTTCCTTAGAGCATGTTGAATGCCCAATGTTCTTGGATAACAGGCAGTTGAACAGTTGAACTTGAGAGTAAAGGGAATATTAAGGACTAAAACAGTGTGTGTTGGGCTGTACAGAATCTGGTCTCAACTGGATTGTATAAGATAATTTATAAATGAGCACTAAGTAAGAACACAGAAGTATTCTAAGGATGAAACAGTGCCAAGATCACAAGCTTATGAGCTGTGCAGACACAGAAAACCTTACGCTCAGTAAAGCCTGGAATAGTTAAATGACCTCTATTTACTATCTTGAAATTCTCTTTCTTTATTTTTTATTTATTTTATTTTATTTTTAATTTAATTTAATTTTTACACACCATATTCCATTCCCTGCCCCCCCATCCACCCTCTGCTCCACATCCCACATCTCCTCCCAACCCAACTCTATCTCCATATGGTTGCCCCCACCCCCACCCCACATGACCTCTAAACTCCCTGGGGACTCCAGTCTCTTGAGAATTTTCTTTTATATTAGGTGCATCATCTCTGAATGAACACAGACCCAGAAGTCCTCTACTGTATGTGTGTTGGGAGCCCTCATATCAGCTGGTGTATGCTGTCTGTTTGGTGATTCAGTGTTTGAGAGATCTCAGGGGTCCAGAATAATTGAAACTGCTGGTCTGCCTACAGCTTTTCCTCAGCTTCTTTCAGCCTTCCCTAATTCAACAACAGGGGTCAGCTGCTTCTGTCCATTGGTTAGGTGCAAATATCTGCATCTAACTCTTTCAGCTGCTTCTTGGGTCTTTGGGAGGGCAGTAAAGATAGATCTTTTTTTGTGAGTGCTCCACAGCCTTAGTAATCGTGTGAGGCCTTGGGACCTCTCCTTGAGCTAGATCCCACTTTGGGCCTGTCACTGGACTTCCTTTTCCTCAGGGTCCTCTCCATTCCCATCCCTATAATTCTTTCAGACAGAAACAGTTATGGGTCAGAGGTATGACTGTGGGATGGCAACCCCATCCCTCACTTGATGCCCTGTCTTCCTGCTGGAGGTGGGCTCTATAATTTCCCTCTCCCTACTGTCCAGCATTTCATCAAAGGTCCCTCCCTATGAATCCTAGGAGTCTCTCACCTCCCAGGTCACTGGTGGATTCTGGGGGGGTGGGGGGGGGAAGTCCATCCAACCTCCTATTTCCTGAGGTTGCCTGTTAACATTCTTTCTGTTGACCATCAGGGCTTCAGTCCTTTTCCCTCTCCCAATACCAGATCAGGTTCCCCTCTACCAGCCTCCCTCCACTGCCCCTGACCCCGTTCACTAACCCTCCCAAGCCTCTCCTCCCCTCCACAATTGTGATTGCTTTCTTCTCTCTCCCAAGCAGCACTGAGGCGTCCTCACTTGGGGACTTCAGCTTGTTGAGCCTTTTGAATTCTGTGGATTGTATGTTGTGTATTCTGTATGTTTTTGGATGGGGGGGCTAATATTCACTTATTAGTGAGTACATACTATGCATGTCCTTTTGGGTCTGAGTTACCTAACTCAGGATGATATTTTCTAGTTCTATCCATTTGCCTGCAAAACTCAGAATGCTCTCTTTCTTAATAGCTGAGTAGTATTCCATTGTATAAATGAACCACATGTTCTCTATCCATTCTTTTGTCGTGGTACATCTAGGTTGTTTCCAGCTTCTGGCTATTACAAATAAGGGTGCTATAAACAGAGTGGAACACGTGCCCCTGTGGCATGGTGGGGCATCTTTTCGGTATATTCCCAAGAGTGGTTGTCTTAGTTAGGGTTTCTATCCCTGCACAAACATCATGACCAAGAAGCAGGTTGGGGAGGAAAGGGTTTATTCTGCTTACACTTCCATACTGCTGTTCATCACCAAGGAAGTCAGGACTGGAACTCAAGCAGGTCAGAAAGCAGGAGCTGAGGCAGAAGCCATGGAGGGATATTCTTTACTGACTTACTTCCACTGGCTTGCTCAGCGTGCTCTCTTATAGAACCAAGACTACCAGCCCAGCGATGGTCCCACCCACAAGGGGCCTTTCCCCCTTGATCACTAATTGAGAAAATGCCTTACAGTAGGATCTCCTGGAGGCATTTCCTCAATTGAAGCTCCTTTCTCTGTGATAACTCCAGCTGTGTCAAGTTGACACAAAACTAGCCAGTACAGTGGTATAGCTGGGTCTTCAGGTAGATCTAGTTCCAATTTTCTGTGGAACTGCCAAACTGATTTCCAGAGTAGATATTAGCCCTATATTGGATGTGGGGTTAGTGATTTTTTTCCCAATCTGTAGGTTGCCAATTTGTCTTACCGACTATGTCCTTTGCCTTATAGAAGCTTCCCAGTTTCATGAGGTCCTGTTTATCAATAGTTGATCTTAGAGCATGAGCCATTGGTGTTCTGTTTAGGAAATTTACCCCTGTGCCAATGAGTTCAAGGTTCTTTCCCACTTTCTCTTCTATTAGATTCAGTGTATCTAGCAAAAGCATTTGACAAAATACAATACCCCTTCATGTTAAAAGTTTTGGAGAGAAGGTACCCAGAGGACTCTCCATGCTGCAGGCACCCAAGCACACCCAAGATCTTGAGATCACTGGTGAGTAGAATGCAACATCTTTTCCAAAAAACCCAGAGGGTCTTGTGCTAGCATGAACAGGGACAAAGGAAACCTTCCCGACCAGTAGCTGGGGTTCGTTCTGGTCAGCACCAGCCCTGCGCCAACTTGGATGTGGAATCCTTAGAGGGTCCCAAGATCCCCAGAGAACTCTCCACTCTGCAGGCACCCTTAGCACACCCAGGATCTGGAGATCACTGGTGAGTCGAACTCAACATCTCTTCCGAAAAAAACCAGAGGGTCTTGTGCCAGCAGGAACAGGGACAAAGGAAACCTGCCCAACCAGTGGCTGGGTCAGCGCCAGCACCTCACCATCTTGGGCGGGAACTCAGCAGGCCCTAGCATACCCAGGATCTTGGGATCACTGCAACCAGTCTATGCAGGAGAGCACTTGGGTGGCAGAAACAACAGAGCTTCTTGGACAGGGTCCCTTCAGGCCATCATCCTCAGACAGGAAGCAGAGCTGAGACCCAGACCCCTGGGCACCTTCCCCACCAGAAGAGAGTCAGCCTCCAGGGAGGGCTCTAACCCCAGGACTCAGGAGGTGGATCTGAGCTCCAGACTTCTGAGCAACTTCCCTGCAAGAGGAGAGCTTGCCTGCAGAGAGTGCTCTGACCACTGGGACTCAGGAGAAAGTTGGACTGCCATGAGTGCTGACAGAGGCTAAAGAATCACAGGAGGAACATGTTCCAGCCAGAGACAGCTGGAAAATCTAACACCAGAGATTAACAGATGGTGAAAAGCAAACGTAAGAATCTTACTAACAGAAACCAAGATCACTGCGCATCATCAGAACCGAGTATGCCCACCACAGTGAGTCCTGGATACCCCAACACACAAAAAGAGCAAGATTCAGATTTGAATTAATATCTCATGATGCTGGTAGAGGATTTTAAGAAGAGCATTAGTAACTCACTTAAAGAAGTACAGGAGAACACTCCTAAACAGGTAGAAGTCCTTAAAGAGGAAACACACACAGAGACACACACAAAAAAATCCCTTAAAGAATTACAGGTAAACACAACCAAACAGATGATGGAATTAAAGAAAACCATCCAAGATCTAAAAAGGGAAGTAGAGACAATGAAGAAACCCCAAAGGGAGACAACTCTGGAGATAGAAACCCTAGGAAAGAAATCAGGATGCAAGCATCAGCAACAGAATACAAGAGATGGAAGAGAGAATCTCAGGTGTAGAAGATTCCATAGAGAACATGGACACAACAATCAATGAAAATGCAAAATGCAAAAAGATTCTAACCCAAAAGATCCAGGATATCCAGGACACAATAAGAAGACCAAACCTAAGTATAATAGGTATAGATGAGAATGAAGACTTTCAACTTAAAGGGTCAGTAAGCATCTTCAACAAAATTATAGAAGAAAACTTCCCAAACCTAAAGAAAGAGATGCCCATGAACATACAAGAAGCCTACAGAACTCCAAATAGACTGGACCAGAAAAGAAATTCTTCCCAACACATAATAATCAGAAAAACAAATGCACTAAATAAAGATAGAATATTAAAAGAAGTAAGGGGAAAAGGTCAAATAACATATAAAGGCAGGCCTATCAGAATTACACCAGACTTTTCACCAGAGACTATGAAAGCCAGAAGATCCTAGACAGATGTTATACAGACACTAAGAGAACACAAATTCCAGCCCAGGCTACTATACCCAGCCAAACTCTCAATTACCATAGATGGAGATAAAAACTGCATTGTATTGGTACAAAGACAGACATTTTGATCAATAGAATAGAATTGAAGACTCAGAAATAAAACCACACACTTACAGTCACTTGATCTTTGACAAGGACACCAAAAATATAAAATGGAAAAGAGAATGCATCTTCAATAATGGTGCTAGTCTAACTGGCTGTCTGTATGTAGAAGAATGAAAATAGACCTATATTTGTCACCTTGCACAAAGATAAAATCCAAGTGGATCAAGGACCTCAACATAAGATTTGATACACTGAATCTATCTTAAAATTCTCAATAATTTGGAATTACTTAAATCTTGAACTGTGTATAGCAAATTATATAGCAGGTGTTATTTGAAACTAATGTCTCCAACTAAAAGCACGAGTCAATCAAGTAGACTAGAGCCCAAGCAAATATGTGGTAGTCTCCTGAAGTCTAAGTGAAGAGAGTATGCAAAGATGAGCATAGTGCTCCATGAGCCTAACAACTACTGCAGGGTCAAGCTATCTCACTACTGAGTCATGGTTGCTGGATTGTAACATGAACATGGGTTGTGTTTGGTGCCTAGATTGGACTGAATGACAGAGTGAAGAGATAACAGTTGCAAGAAGAGAAGTAAGTGTGGAATGGTCTTCTAGGGCAAAGGACTAGGAACTGACTGACAATTAGTGCGCATGGCCCACAAATGGACTCAGTTATGAAATAATGGATGAGACTGTAAAGTACATGAAACCATTAATATCTGGAGCCTCTGGTGATGGTTTTTGTTGTTGTTGTTGTTGTTGTTGTAATTTTTCAAATGTTCACTAATACGTGTATTGAACTTTCATAATCAGACTTTTTAAAGTTTTATGGAGATAACAAAGTAGAACCTGTAATGTCTGAGAGAAACACTCAGTATGTGATGCATCAGTATTGGAAAAAAGGTTGCGGGGGGTGGGGGTGTGTTGTGTCCGGCCAGCAGATCACAACATGGGTTCTAGCCTGGAAAGGCATTTTGGAAACCTGGAAGAGAAGAGGGGCTAGGTGGCGAGATAAAGAAATGTAGCTAAGACAGTTATTCTGATCAAAGCTCAATTTTACTGTTCCGCACACAATTATAAAGCAGGGGAAGGGGGCCCGATTCCCGCCAATTAGTCTTGGGGTCCAATAGCAGGGTGACCACGTGCACGGCTCCGAACAGCAAAGCGGCAGGTTCCAGCAGTGGGCATGGCAGAACGATTGAGCGGGAAGCTCCACCCCTGAGCAAGCAGGTTTCAGGCTGGGGGAGGGAAGACTACAGGGGTGGGAGGGAATGGACCTCGTTCTATCTACCAGGAAAAGCAAATACTTAGCAGTGGAGTAGAGCAGTATGTTCTGATTCAGAAATGTACAAAATGACCTTGAACTGCATCAATTACATACGAGTTGTGCTCATTTGTAGATCTGAGTCACTGGCCATATTTCTCATTGAGTGTAACCCTGTGATAGGTCAAGTGGTAGAACTGCTCAGGGCTAAGGGTGGGCCACCATTTCTGCTTCTCCCTGGTGATGTGCATGCCCATCTTATTCTTCCTTCATGGTGTCCTGATCCTGATGTGACTCCCTCAGGGACTTTCCAAGCATCTCTTGAAATAGAGCCCCATTAGTATTTTTAAATTGGCTGAAAGTCAATGTCAGATGCTAAGATACTCAATATCTGCATTCAGGCTCTCTTCCTCCCTTCCTTGTTTATGTCTTATTAACAGATGTGCCTGATATTTCTAAAAATTCACATAAAGATTATTCCTCCAAAAGAGAGTTTTCAAAATGATATGTTGTTATGAAAGGATTGTTGCCGATTCCAAAACAAGCTCACCCTGGTAGACTCTGTAATATTAGCTCACAAATACTTTTATTTTGATCCATGACCCACAGGGTGGTGAGCAAGGACTTTGGAACAACCTCTTAAGCTGAGTTCCTCTGAGCTGTTTATTGTCCACAGTCTGTTGAAATCTTTATTAGTATTATAAATCTCAGCTCTCAGGGCAAAATGTGAGAATTAGATCTTAAGATTGTTATGCACCACATGGTGCTCAGCTGTGTGGACACTGAGCTGATGGTGGTGGTGGTGGTGGCCATGGTGGTAGTTGTGATGGTAAGTCTGTATGTTTGAAATTATAAGAGTGGCAACTGCAAGATTCTAGAGTCAAGGACAGACATAGAGCCAAGCCTGGAGTTGTTAACTCCAGGAGAAGACAGATAAGTTCTACTGGGGGCAGTTGAATCATTTAACTGTATAACAAGCATTTTGATTCTCTAACTCCCTTCATGAAAGGCACACACTCATGAGTGTCTTTCATCTTTCAACTTTCAAGATGAATGTTTTATACTGATAAATGTATGCAGTCTTTGTTTCCTACATAAATGTAAATTCTTTATAATAACATAGGTGTTTTGCTATAATTGCCATGACTTTATGTAAAAACATACAACAGATTATAAATGCTGAACAAGTCTGCTTTGAAATCATAAGCCTGAAATCTGGGTGGTGTGAATGGAGCTGTCTTCAAGTCAACTGGAGGGAATGGCTTGCAGCCAAGCATTTCTGTCTTTGATAACCAATGACTTACTGAATAGCTGAATCATGGTGGGGAAAGCTTTGGTTATTATTGGTGACAAACCTTAGGATATACTTAGACATTAACTCTTTTAATCTCACAAAGAAGAGCACCAAGAATAATGTGATCAGTAACCAGCTAGACAACAACTAGAGTTGGCTGCCTTGAAGAATGAGCTTAAGACAGGGAGTTTTCCTTAAGGAATGTGGATATCACTGACGAAATCTTCTGGTTGTCATTAGGCTGGCTGAAATTGATTGCCTTTGGGGAAAGTCATCTATTCCAAGTTGTTATATTTATGTAATAAAAACACTTAGATTATAAGTGTGGAATTTAAAGTATATATGCACCTATATCTTCTAGATATGCCAAGACTGTAGTTGATTACTGGGTTCAAGAGAAGTGGAGCCAGTGTAAAATCAATCTGTTTAATTCTAGTTTGGGATATAAATTAGTGGTAGAGGAATTTCCTAGCATGCATAAGGCTCATTCACCATCAAAATTATGGCAAACATAGATAGATAGATAGATAGATAGATAGATAGATAGATAGATAGATAGATAGATAGATAGATAGATGAGAGAGAGAGAGAGAGAGAGAGAGAGAGAGAGAGAGAGAGAGAGAGAGAGAGAGAGAGAGAGAGAGAAATTGAACATCTCACTTCCTGGACAACATTCATAGCTAAATACTAATCATAGCATCTATTGTCCTGTCTTTTGTACATTGTTTAGAAACAGAAGGAAATTCCCTTTTGAGTGAAGGGCCTTCTAGCCATACCTGCATTCCTAGATGTTTTAACACACAATATAGAGTTGAAGATGTCTTCAAATACTGATGGAATAAAGGACTCCAATTACTACTCCTTTTTCAAAGCTGCACAAGTCAGAGAAATCCTAGCCTTTCTGGCTGAAGGACAACTGCAGGTTTGTGTGGCTACTTAGGGAGGACGGTCCAGGAGTCTCACGGGACTTGAGGATCACAAGATAATCTAACAGAAAGCTGCTGGGTGGAGTTGAAGCAACCTCTTCCATATTCATCACAATCACACAGTACTAATGACTGTTTTGCCCGACATCACTCCAGGTGAAATTATCTAATCCCCTTCAGATAATTAGTTCTCTAGAATGCTTTCAGACACAGGAAGGGGAACATTTTTAAACACTGCAAAGGTGCTCATTAGCACCTGCCCTGAACTCTATACACAGCTTTAGAAAAACATCAGGGAAAAGATGATGTACTTTTCCCTGATGTTTTCTTTTGAGCACAGCTGGGGCCATTTCAGTATCCAGGAATTTCTTTGGCAAATGACTTAGGGAGGGGCGGAAAGAGAAATGGAAGAGGTCTCTGGAAAATCTTTTACACAGGGGTGTATTCTCTTTCTAACTGGCTCCAAGGAGTTTCTGCTCATGGAATCTGGCCTATCATAAAGAACATTTCTCTTCTGTACTTGATTCAACTTAATAAATAGTGTCAACAAACCATGATGGATGGCGAGAGTCTTTTACAGTACACAATAATAACCTTCATAGCTAGGCTGCCATTTGCCTTGCTGTAGGGCATGATCTTCTAGCTCAGTTGGGACCTCTTTGTAATCCTTCCTTGAGACCAGTTGGTTTTTTTCCTGAATCCTTAGGACCCCTGCCATGCGCTTCTCTGTCAGCTGTGATTGTTGGCTAATTTTTCTGAATAAAACAACCCTTTAAGATCAAGAAAGTAACATATGTTACTAAAGAAGAAAATACTCATTCAAAAACACTGGAACTAGTAAGATTTAAAATTATTAAGGTTTATCTACCCTTTTAAAGGTGGGTTTAGAAAACCAGTGTTTCCCAGTAACTTAATGCCATATGGGGTGGTGTGAGAATGAACAATGTTTGTCTTATTTACAGGCACAGATGCTTGTGTGCTGCTCTTCCAGTCACACTACAGACTGTTGAGCCTCTGTACATAGTTACCTCCTATATTTCCCATCTCAGAATCCTTCTTAGATAGCCACCATGTCCAGACCCTTTGATTCTCTTTCTATAAAAGATCTGCCTTGGAATTTGACTCCAGGCAAAGGCTCTCTTCCCAATTTTCTTCCTCTAACAATTGTGTTCATTTTGTTCCTTACTAGGCATACACCCATCATCTCCAGCCTCATTCTTTGTAACCACTCAGTCAGGATCCTTGCAGCTTTGCCTCACTTCATGTCTGTAATGGCATGTCCCACGTCATGGCTACATCCTTGAAAAGAAGTAACCTATGATTGTTCTGTGACCCCTCAGATTTTGTTAAAATAGTAAAAATTATTCCATTGTAGATTATAAATGTGTAAAAAAATTCAAAACTATGAAAACCAATAAAGCATTGAGGCATTTTTACTTCTTTGTAAAAATGTTATTCATGCTATGTTCATTTAGTAGGATATCAAACTGGCCTCTAAATACAACTCTACCCATAAATTAGAGCAGCTCTCAGACCTCATCAGTGAAGTTCCTTTGTACAGTAGATGGCTACTCACCAAGAAACTGAAATGTGCTCAAAGTAGACAAAGTGTCAGTGGAGTGCTCAGCTACAAATCTGACATCCAAATCATACCCCCTCCTCAAGGGTCAGGGACTGTCTCAGAAGATTGGACAGAAAGACTGTAAGAGCCAGAGTTTGGCAGGATGGGGTAAAACAGTGTCTTCTGGATATGGCAAGACTGTTGAATTCACAATTTCACAGCAGTCATGGCTGCCTCCACAAAACCTGCATAAAGTGAAGCCAGAGAACCCCTACCCCTCAAGAGGTATAGAGAGTAGATAGTGTGTGTGTGTGTGTGTGTGTGTGTGTGTGTGTGTGTGTGTGTGAGAGAGAGAGAGAGAGAGAGAGAGAGAGAGAGAGAGAGAGAGAGAGAGGAATGTGTTTTCCTGAAGGCTTTGGCTCCTGGTAGGTTGACTATACTCCAGTGGATGGACACTCACCCAGTAGTATGTGGGCAGGGCAATTTGGAGTCAGTGGATAATAAAAATTAATGAGACAAAGCATGAGAAGGGTAGGAGTGGATCTGGACGCTGCTATGAGGAG
Source organism: Mus musculus (assembly GCF_000001635.26). Lineage (NCBI taxonomy): Eukaryota > Metazoa > Chordata > Mammalia > Rodentia > Muridae > Mus > Mus musculus. Next base: position 19,558,977 of record NC_000079.6, on the reverse strand, counting down.
GAGTTGGAGGTGAATATGAAAAAATATATTACATGAAATTCTCAAGGAAATAATGAAAATATTTTAAAGTAAAATAAAATTTATTGAAGGTAATTTGAATGCTGTTCACTTCTTTACGGACAGCACTGAGTCAGCTTTAGTATGCCTTGATAAACTGGCTAACTTTCTCAGTTTGAATTGGCTTCCTACTATTTTTTTGTGTGTGTGTTTTCAAAGTCATGAAATAATTCTGATAATGGCTTTAGAGTTCTACCCTTTCAAATCGCTTTTTCCCAGAATCTTTAATCCTCTGCCTCACAGTCCTTTCCTTGGATATTTCTAAGTCTTCCTTTTATCCATCTCGAGTCTCTAGAGCAGTGTCAGTATTCCTACTGATGGCACTTTCTTCTGTAACTCCATGTATACTCAGTATGAATTTCCCTTCAAGTTCTTTGAGAAATAGAACCAATAGATATATAAATGCAAAGTTCCAATAACAATTTAGTCATCATTTCACTAAATAATATTAATCCTCTAAATTATACCATTTATATTTTCATTGCTCAAGTGCTAGGAAGATTGGATACTCAGTTTAGGTATATTTCCCTGATTCTACCCCCACATTCTATTGGATGGTATCTACCCACATTGCTGAGGATGATCTGGTCTTTGCTTGGTTTACTAATAAAAAGTTGATCACAGATCCATTAGAATGTTTTAGCAGCCTTGTAGACATATGTAGCCGTTTATAGCTCACTGACTTGCCAACTTTAACCATCAGAGGGTTCTCAGCTTCTATTATTTCACATAACTCCATCTTTTTGACCCCTTCATCTATTGGTCAGCTTATTCTTTTCATGAGCCATTTTGGGAAATGGGAGACAGAAGTATGTACTTTCCTGTCATTTGGTGTGAGAACTGATAATGTTGTAGGAACAGGTAAATGATGAGAAATCACTGACAAACTTTGAAGTGATCTGATTGGTGTGACAATGGTTCACAAGATTCTCTCTCTATAGCATACTGTATCCATGAGCCTTGTGGCTTCCAAGGTTTCATTCTGTCATGGAAGAGAAGATGTAACAGAATATGGTGATTCCCCGTATGATGTCCAGGAAGTAGAGAATAGAGGTGCCTGTTCTCTGCTAGCAGTACCAACCCTCTTCCAAATTTTGCTGGTCTTTCAGGCCATAGGTTCATGTTACCACCACTCAGAATTGACCTTCTTACTTTTGCTAATCTCTGGGATAATCCTCACAGACATCTTGAAGGTCCTAGGTGACAGTAAATCCAGTGAATGTGAAAGTAAAGATTACCCACTACACCCACCAAACACCACCTCAAGAGACAGGCTAATTGCTGAGCTCTCAAGTGTAACACCCACAGGAACTTCTCAGCTTGCTTACTAGGGAAATCTAGAGAGATGTCTGTAGATGCACCATCTTCTATCCCTCAAATAAGAGTCTACAAAGAGCAATTCCACCTTGGTTACTTACCTAAGGATGCTCCTTTCCTTGACATTGCTACAGTAAAGGACCAGCGCCAGTGTTTATAGTTTCCTGTGGGTCCCTTAAAAACTAAGACAATATTCTTAGGGTTTTTTCTCTGTATATGCCATAAATATTTCTCAACATGTAACTAATGAATAAACAGAGTCAGTCTTTTCTGTCTTTTTATCCTTTATGGCTAAAGGAAAAAATATAGTGTAAGTCTGGGCAGCACTTTCTGACATTTCTTGCAGGAAATATAATGGAAGATGCCAAGTGCCTCCTAGGGCTGTAACAACACCTGCCCTTCTGTATTGTTTTGTTGCTGCTTTTTTTTTTTCTTTTTAATTTTTTTGGATATTTACTCTTAGAACCCAGCTGCTTTCTGTCCTATAAACATGGCCATATTATCCCATGTACAGAGTCTATTCATAGATAGGCTAACCAATAGCCCATGTGAGACCCAGGCAATAGTCACCCTCAGCTATCAGACACATGAGCAGAAATATCTAGGTGATTACTGCTGAAACATTTGTTTGCCATGTGTGTTCCCAGATAATGCCCTGGGCATGGTTTATTAGGCACAACTAGAGATATTATCTATGCTCAGACTAAATGATAAAGGCACAACCTCTAGATCTAAGTTTCCTTTTCAGCAGTTTCATGCCATTGAGCTAGGGGCTGTTTGTTACACAGCTACAGTACCATGAATAGAATCCCTTGGCTCTGAAAGACACCTGCAGTTACTCCTGTTGTGAGATAAGTATGAGTACCTGCTCTATACTTTCTAACATTCCCACAATGCACTCGAATAACTTATGTGTTCAATAATATACAGTAAAGAGTCTGTAGGTGGCTCTGTAACAGGAAGGGTCTAGAAGGTTGCCCAGGCTTTGGTCCTTGATGCCATTGAGCAGAGGCTATGATGTTTTTCTTATAATCCTTAAGAAGAACACTACTAGTAAATTACTTTTCACCATTAAACTCTTTCATACAGCATCTTCTTCAGGGTTATACTAGAAAATATACTGAAATACAAGGCAATAAACTTTTATTCTATCAAGATATAATGGTCCTAAACTTGTATAGTCAAATGGTTAATGCTGAGACATTCCTACTCCAATTGCCATTTTCTCATATCATCTCATTGTTGTGTTTGAACTGATATGCATAGGGATGAGACCTTTCTAATCCAAATCAAGTGAGTCAGACACATGATTTGAGCTTTCACAAAGATGGGGCAGCTCTGAGCAGCAAGTAAGGCTCAGTTCAAAGGCTCCTCACCACATAAAACCACAATGTTAGTATTAAAAATAAGCCAATGGCTGACATAAATGGATGTGTCAGGAGTTATTTGTTTCCTCCAACTAAATTCAATACATCATGCAACCATGCAGATGCGTAAGCACTTAATTTGTTTTTAGTAGCTGAGTTCAACTTCATTTGAATTCATGGAGCATGGTCACTATCTTCAAAATAGATTGTCCTCTGAATGGGTTCTTATAGCAATTTGTTAAGGCAAGTCCCTCAACCACTAACATTCTGGAGATAAATTAAGGGCCAAAAGGTTACTTCCTAACATCTTAAATTCTTAAAGGAGATAGTTACTAAGACTTAAAAAAATTTATTTTGCACATTTGGACTTGCAAATAGATGAAAATTGAAAAGAGAGCTGGCGCTCCTATCCTTGGAAGGGTAAAAAAATAAAAATAACCAAAATTACATCTTTGTTATATGAGAAGCCAAAACCAGAAAGCTCCAGACAAAGGTTTATGTGTTGGCAGCAAGCACTGCCCTTACAACATTGGATGTCACTGTATCATATGGTATCAATAATGAGTGAGTTACGACCGGAGAGTCCAAGGTCTGTCCACAGAGGCTCCAGATCTAAATCCTTCTCACAAATCTCAAATGAATGTTCATTCTGAACTCAGGCCAGGTTTGTGACCTTTTTGCTGACCTGAAAGAATTGTGCAGCTAGGATAAGACTCAACTTAGTGTCTGGAACATCCCTCGGCGTGGCCAAAATATTTTCTTTATGACTGTAGAACAATTTTCAAATCTTGTTGCTTTCTGTACAGAGCTTTCCAAACTATTGAAATCCACAGTATTCACAGTATTAATTTTGTTTTCAATTTCTGTCTCAAGATTTGAAGTAGGATCTTTCACTAGAACCTAGGTATACACACCAATTGATAGCATTACACTGGAGGACCTATTGATTAGATTTGGGGTTCAGAGCCCAGAAATAGAAACCCATGTTTATAATCTATAATCTCTTTCAAAAGTCTTTGTCCTAACATGACTGAATTCAAAGCTTTAACTAAAATGATTGGAAGGAAAACAGAAAGCAGTAGAAATGCTTTCTGAAAATCTATACAGAGGAAAAGGAAACAGAGTTCTGTAAATGTATGCAGACATGGACTAAGAAGCCTAGATCAGAAGACGAGGATAAAGTTTTAGGTGGTCAATTATATATACTCATATATAATATAAATTAACTGTATATGTGCTTATAAACACACACATATATAGTGATAATATATAATATATAAAAATAATTAAAATATTTTGCAACCCTATCTTAATTTGGTTTTATAAATTAGTTAAGACCCTACTTTAAAAGTATGCTTAGTGGTGACTTAGTAAAAGAATTGTGTTAGGTAAGAATAGTCATTATCATGAAAGATGAAAATGATCATTACTTAACATTTTAGAATTCTATTCACAAAGCAATATGGTAAGAAAATACATATTGAATTGAATTGAACATAAGCTTTGTGCCACTGGAACTTCTGGCCCATTCCTTTCTCTGCTTTCCCAAGGAGGCCTGTGCATGGGTGGGGTTGAAAGGACAGGACAGGAACAACCAACCCCTTCCCCACTCGGGAACACCTTCCCCACAAAATTCCACTCAGGTCCTCCTGGCACACCGCCAGCAAAGATGAGGTGCACTTTGTCCCCTGACTTCCATCTTCTGACCCACAGCTCACCTTCCTGTCACAAGGAGACTTGTGGGACACCAGGGGCATTCTGCTTCCCCAAGAAAACCTGCAGGGGCCCCAGGATCATGCAGCTTACACCCACCCACAGCCATTTTTCTGACCACTATGTTCTGGCCCATGCCTCTCCCCAAGGAGCCTTTTCGGGCCCTGAGAGTGTCTAACTTACACTCTGCCCTAGCCAATCCCATGCCTGCCAGATTCACCTGGGCCACAGCCAGCAGAGATGAGCAGCATCCTGTCCCCTAAGATCCATTTTCAGGTTCTACATGCCTCACTGAGGCATCCTGATCAGCATCAGGGACATCCAATGAACATCACAGACAACCAGATGGCTAAAGGTCATCGTAAGAATATGATCAACAAGAGCTGTAGCAGTGAATTTTGCTACACCACTTTGTGTTCCCAGAGGATTACACTTGTGATCAGACCCACCCAGGAGCTATCTTTGGATCTGAAATGGAAGGCACACAAACATTAGCCTCTTTAAAAAATTATTTGGCTACTTCAAAGACTGGGCACTCCTAAACCTTCCCCTGATCCCCCAGGCCCAACCAGGGAAGTGACCAGTGGTCATTTAAATGAAATCTCACAAGACTAGTTGGCTTTATCTCCTGCCACTACTGTGGGCTATCCTTCTTCCCAACAACATGTTACTTCTGTGTTACCACCCCCTGTGTCCTAGCCTGTACAACTCTAAGCATCCTGCCCAGTCTCCCCTTGCCCAACCATTAGCCACTGGCATCTTAATGATGGATAAAAGACTGATTGGGGACAAGGACCTTTAGCATTTGAACACACAGATTCCCTACTGAATCAAAGAATTAGAACCAATTTCCAACAAGGAACCAGGGCAATATGGAACCACCAGAGCCCAGCTATTCTGCTACAGCAAGACCTGGATATCCTAAAAGAGCCAAAGCACAAGATGGCATTAAGTCCAATATTATAAAGATGATAGAGATGTTTAAAGAAAAAATTATAAATTAATTAAAGAAATTTTAAAAACACAGGAAATTACAATTAAACAGGTGAACTGTCCAAAAACTGAAAATGGAACTGGAAGCAATAAAGGAAACATAAACTGAAGGAATCCTAGAGATAGAAAAACCTGGAAAAGATAACAGAAACTACAGAATACAAGAAATGGAAGAAAGAATCACAGGGGTAGAAGATATGGTTAAAGAAATCAATACATTGGTCAAAGAAAATGCTAAATCTAAAATGTTCATGCCACAAAATATTCAATAAATCTAGGACACTATGAAAAGACCAAACCTAATAATAATAGGAATAGAAGGAGATGTTTCCTAGGTTAAAAAATCAGAAAATCCTTTCAACAAAATTGTTGAAAAAAAAAGTCCCTACCCAAAGAAAGAAATGCCTATATACATAGAAGAAGCTAACAGACCAGCAAACATATTGGACCAGAAAAGAAAACCCTTCTTCCACATAATAATCAAAACACTAAATGCACAAAATAAAGAAAGAATATTAAATGCTGCAAGGGAAAAAGGCCAAGTAATATGTAAAGGCAGACCTATCAGATTTACATCAAATTTCTCAAAAGAAACTCTAAAAGCCAGAAGGGCCTAAGCACATGTCTTGCAAACTCTGAGAGACCAAAAATGTCAACCCAGACACTCAGCAAAACTGTCAATAACCATAGATGGAGAAAAGATATTCCATTAAAAAAATTTAAACAATATCTATCCACAAATCCCTACAGAAAATACTAGGATGGAAACTCCAATTTAAGGAGGCTAACTACACCCAAGAGAACATACCAGCAAACCAAAGGAACGGAAACACACACACCACAGAGATAAAAAATAACAGGAATTAACAATAACTGGTTATTAATAACTTTCAACATCAATGGGCTGAATTCTCCAATAAAAAGACTAACAGGCTAACAGAATGGAAGCAAAAACAGAATCCTTCACTATACTGCATACAAGAAACATTGCCACAGCAACAAAGATAAACTTTATTTCAGAGTAAAGGACTGGAAAAAGAATTTCCAAGCAAATGTAACCAAGAAGCAAGCTCAAGCTTTAATATCTAATAAAATAGATGACTTTCAAACAAAATTAATAAAAAAAAATAGATGGGAAAGAACTTCATACTCATCTGTCTTAGTCAGGGTTTCTATTCCTGCACAAACATCATGACCAAGAAGCAAGTTGGGGAGGAAAGGGTTTATTCAGCTTACAATTCCATACTTCTGTTCATCACCAAGGAAGTCAGGACTGGAACTTAAGCAGGTCAGGAAGCAGGAGCTGATGCAGAGGCCATGGAGGGATGTTCTTTACTGGCTTGCTTCCCCTGGCTTGCTCAGCCTGCTCTCTTATAGAACCCAAGACTACCAGCCCAGAGATGGTCCCACCCACAAGGTGCCTTTCCCCCTTGATCACTAATTGAGAAAATGCCTTACAGTTGTATCTCATGGAGGCATTTCCTCAACTGAAGCTCCTTTCTCTGTGATAACTCCAGCTGTGTCAAGTTGACCCAAAACTAGCCAGTACACTCATCAAAAGAAAAATCACAATGATGATATCTCAATTCTGAACATCTATGTTCTAAATGCAAGGGCACTCACATTCATAAATGAAATATTACTAAAACATAACTCACACATTGAATGCCTCAAATTAATAGTGGGATATTTCAACACTAGACTCACACCAATGGGCAGGACACTGAGATGAGTGAGATAACACAATCACAAAAGAACACACATGGTATACACTCATCGATAAGTGGATATTGTCCAAAAAGTTCAGAATACTCATAATACAATTCACAGACAATATAAAGCTCAAGAAGAAGGAAGAGGAAAGTATGAATGCTACAGTCCTACTTAGAAGGGAGAACAAAATAATCACAGGATGTAGAAGGTGAGAGGGACTTCGGAGGAATAGAGGAGGGGGAGGGGGGAAATTGGGGCAGGACCAGGTGTGAGAGGAGACAAGGAGAAGTACAGAGCGTCAGGAAGTTGAACAGAGGTGTGTAGCAATGGGGGTTGAGAAACTGGGGGTAGCCACCAGGAAGTCCCAGATACCAGGAAACAAGAGGCTCCCAGGATTCAACAGGGATGGCATTAGCTGAAATACCCAACAAAGAGGGGGAGAAAACCTGTAGAGACCATATTCAGAGGTTAGGCATGGACCCAGATTGAGGGATGGGGTGACTCACCCATCTCCAAAATTTTAACCCAGAATTGCTCCTATCTAAAGGAAGTACAGGGACAAAGAGTTGGGCAGAGACAGAAGGAAAGACTATCCAGAGACTGCCCCACCTGGGGATCCCTACCCATATGCAGCCACCAAACCCAGACACTATTCCTGATACCAAGAAGTGCTTGCTGACAGGAGCCTGATATGGATGTCTCCTGAGAGGCTCTGCCAATGCCTGACCAACACAGATGTGGAT